>NC_056726.1:1599570081-1599737581 GCF_019279795.1 Protopterus annectens | reverse complement strand
ATTGCATGATCCATGCATTCCTGAAGGTGTTCATAGAATGCGTTTATAAAGGATTCAGCGGTCTGGGCCGTATTTTCCACAGGCCCGGGGGCTTTGAAGGATTCCACCTCGGTTTTGAGGAGTGTGAAATTTGCTTTAGAGAAGTTTTTCACTGTGGTTTTCTGGGCAGGGGGTGGGGTCGGGATGTGAATATCCAGTGAGATTAGTTTATGGTCTGATCTTACCAGTGAGGGATACACTTCTGGTCTGGAGCATAGAGTCCCCATGTGGGTGATGATCAGGTCCAGTATGTTTTCCCCTCTTGTGGGAGTGGTAACAAGTTGTTCCATAGCATTTGAGTTTATAAATTCTAGGAACCTTTGGGTTAGGGTGTTGGAGCTAGAGTAATGCTCCCAGTCTATGTTTGGGTAGTTGAAGTCGCCCAATATAATGGTGTTTGGAGAGACCTTCATATTTTCCAGTGTTCTCAGGAATGCCGAGTGGGGTTCCTGGGTTTGGGAGGGTGGTCTGTAGCAGGCTATAAACTGGAAGGCAGTTTTACCCACTGTTAGTTGCACATGGATAGTCTCTGATGCTTCATGCTGTGCCACCAACCTGGAGGTGTGGGTATCTTTGATGAATATTGATACTCCCCCTCCTTTTGTGGTTCGGTCCAAGTTTTGGGGCTGAAAAGCATGGTATGAGGTATAACCTGGTAGTGCTGGGGTGCTCTCGGGACCCTTGAACCAGGTTTCTGTTACTGCACAGATATCGATGTTCTCTATGCTAAGGAGAGTTTCGAGTGCGTGCATCTTGAGGTTTAGACTTCTGGCGTTGAGTAGCATTACTCTTAGCTTCTTATCCCTTGTGATACCTATGGAGGTGGGTTTGTCTTTTGAGCCTTGCCTAAAAAAGGCACTATGGGGGTAGCAAGAGCCTTTGCCAATATCCGAAAGCCCAGGGGTGACAGGTGCAAGCTGTCCCTAGCGAAGCATCGTGGCTTGTCGAGCATGTCATCCCAGGCTGACAGGCATTGGATCCCCTTTGAATGACACCAATACTTAAGCCAGTTGTTGAAATTGATCATCTTGTCTTCATATTGTGGCATCATTCTTGGTGAGGGTAAGATGCTACTCAAGGTCAGGGTCATACCGGCCTGTGCTACATGCTCAGAGAGCTCCTCTATGTCTCTTTTCATGTAGTCCAGGGAGGTATGTCTCAGGTCATTCACACCAGCATGGACAATGACTGAGTCATATTTGTACTTGCCTTGGAGTGACCTGAATGCGTGTGTTATGTGGCGGATCCTAGCGCCCAACAGGCTGCTCACCGTGACCTTTTCCTTGTTCAGCCTGGTGAGCGGGACGTCAGTGTGCCTGACGATAGAGTCACCTATTACAAGTGTATCAGGTGTGTTGTTTAGCCTTAAGGTCTGTGACTGTTCGGCACACTGGCTTTGTGAGCTATGTGTTGCATGTGTTTTGTTTTGGGGTAGCGGTTGCTTGGGTGTCTGCTTTGGAGGTCTCTGCTGCTTAGGCAGATTTTTATTTAGAGCTTCTGAGTATGTTTTTGTGTGTTTATGTGTTTGGTTTGCTGTCGTGGTAGGTCTATGTGAGACTGGAATTGTAGTGAGTGTGGTTTCCTTCTCCTCCTGGCTGGTTACGCCAGTACTGAGTTGAGAGAGCTTAGCCTTCAGTTTGTCTATATGGTTGCATCTCTTACATGTGTTGGAATTTGTTGTGAGGAGGAGAGGGTTGTCTGTGTACATGAGGCAGTTGTAACATTGCCTCAAGATTCCCAGATTCATCACTTTATTCATGAAGCTTATGTTCACATCAAAGTCTATTGAATAATCCTTTGTTGCCTTGTAAACTGCACTACATACCTGACCCAAGTTTTGTACTACATTTTCTTCAAAAAAAAAAAAAGTTCACATTACTTACAGAAGAACAGAAACAGTGTAGCAAATGTCACTCCTTTGTAACACTGTGTGTGTGTGTGTGTGTGTGTGTGTGTGTGTGTGTGTGTGTGTGTGTGTGTGTGTGTGTGTGTGTGTGTGTTTGGTGTGTGTGTGTGTCTGTCTGTGTAACAGTGTGCAGCACAGCTCCTGTGAAGATCATTACAGTGCTTATTTTTAATTTCATATTCACAACTAATTTTCTGTCAGCTCCATACCATCTATACCAATCACCAACTTCTTTCCCTGCAGTCCAAAAAAAATACTTTACTCGTACACATACTGTCTTTTAAAACGTTAATAAAAACAACAATGCATTGCTGTGAACCAACAGTGATAGCAGTAAGTGTGACCAAAAATGGAAGTAATGCAGTCACTAGTTTATACTAGTAATCATTAAGCAAAAAAAAAAAAAATCATTGTATCCTAGCGGAGCCCATGCTATTTATGATTTCCCAAATTCCATTCATTACATTAGGGCAGAACCACACAAGGCTCATCAACACCAATATCGCAATCACGTGAACGTCCTGCTAAATGCAAACAAGGGTAATCTTTGCAATAATTTAGAATTCCATTATCAGGAGTTTGAATAACTTAGGCATCATTCTTATCACTAGGAAAAAGCACCCCAGTCCCCAGTATTGCTTTCATGGGCTGAATTGATAACTTTAGTGAAATGCCTAACATGACATCAAAGGTCAGAGGGCATCCCTCAGGGAATTACATGGAGATAGCGCACCACACAATGAAAAATGTCAGAAAAAAGTGAAAAATGATTTAAATTTACAAAACAATTATGGAGAAAGCACAGAAGGAGACATGACAACAATAAAACCGTCATGAAGGTAAGAATAGCAGCAAATGACTTTCAGTGCCTACAGTGCACGTAAGTACTTAGGGTAAGCATAGTATGGATATGTAACAGCTTGTGATTACTGTGTAAATTGTCAACAAGGGAAAGGTGGATTTTGATCTTTTGAATTTTATGTGCTATTTAGTGATGATCAGTTGTATAGTTTTCCACGGTGTTATCACTTTTTCTTGAAATGTGTGTTATCTGGCCAAGACAAGCAGTAGCAGTGCTCATCCATTGTGCACGCGCCTCAGTGATGCTCTGGGCAATCCCACACACAGTACTGGCAAATGGTTTGGAAGCCTTAATGGGCCACGATTTTAGGGCACATGGAGATCATCCTCTTCTATTTTTAACCAGATTAAAGTGTAAAATTTGAATATAGGAGGGATATGAAAAAGGGAAGAAAGCAGAGGGTAGAATATAAGATAAAAACCTACAGAACAACAGGATGGAGATGGGGAAGGTGGAGTACAAGATTTTTGGGTCTCCTGAACATTTGTCACATGTGAAGAGAAGGTAAGTTGGGAAAGGAAGTAATAAAGAGAAAGATAAGAGGGTTAAGTAGGTAACAGGGGCACGTAAACAAACACAGAAGACAGAGAAGACTGATAGGGAACGTGCTAACACAATAAGGGAGAGGAAGCACAATGGTGTAGGAAACATCAAACAAATAGAGGGAAGACAGCAGTGAAGGGGAGGATTGGACAACAAACAGGATGAGAAATAGACTCGTACAGAAGGGGGACACCTGGGTGGCGGAATAGGATGGGATGAGGTTGTGTAACTGTTGTCTCTGCCAGCTGTGACCCAGTACAGGGCAGGGACACGACTCAGTGAGCTACTGGAGGAGGTTCTCCATGTGCCCAATGTAAACATCTAACTTCCGGTTAGTGATCCCCCCACTAGGTGTGCTAGCTGCTGATGAGTGTCAAGGCTGTCATCTCGATTGATACTCCTACAGGTGGATGTGACAGTACTGCCATTCATTGCAGGGCTACTTGTACTGCGTGGTGCAGGTGGGGCCTACAGGTGGTTGCGACAGTACTGCTATCCAGTGCAGGGCTACTTGTACTGGGTGGTGCAGGTGGAGCCTACAGGAGTGTGCAACAGTACTGCCATCCAGTGCAGGGCTACTTGTACTGCGTGCTCCAGGTGGGGCCTACAGGTAGATGTGACAGTACTGCCATTCATTGCAGGGCTACTTGTACTGCGTGGAGCACGGAGGGCCTAGAGGTGGTTGCGACAGTACTGCTATCCAGTGCAGGGCTACTTGTATTGGGTGGTGCATGTGGAGCCTACAGGTGTGTGCGACAGTACTGCCATCCAGTGCAGGGCTACTTGTACTGGGTGGTGCAGGTGGGGTCTACAGTTGGGTGTCTTCAGGTGGATGTGACAGTACTGCCATAGATGAGGAGATGGGGCCTATAGATGGGTGAGACAGCACTACCATCCTTTGCAGGGCTACTTGTATTGGGTGGTGCAGGTGGGGCCTACAGGTGGGTACAACAGTACTGCCATCCAGTGCAGCGTTACTTGTATTGGGTGTTGCAGTGGGGCCTACAGTTTGGTGTGACAGTACTGCCATCCAGTGCAGGGCTACTTGTACTTGGTGGTGCACGTGGGGCGGAAGGTGTGAAGGCGACTGTGACAGGTTGCAGCCCAGATGTTGTGGGTGTTTCTGTTGTGGGTGCTGCTGCTGTTGCCATCTGTGGGGGGCTAAAAGGCCTTACCGGAGGAAAGGTGCCGGTCTAGATGTTGCTGTATATAATAAATAAATGGAGAGAAACATATTTCTTTTACATGTAAATGAATGTAATGGAATAGAAACTAAGATGGTAAGGATAGAGAAATATAGATATAATGAAAAACTGAAGCTGATATTTTTACTAAGATAATGTTACAGGTACTATATTTGTAGGAGCAACAATGATATTTCTCTGTTTACCAAGGCTGCTAGCATTTACATCTGAGAGGGGAACTCAAATTCACCACCATCATATGGATTCTGAAGGACAATTCCTTGACATGTTGGGCCTAAGATTGTTTTCAGTAGAGGCAAAAATATTAAAGAAATTTTGGAGAGGGACACTAAAAAAAGCAATTATGTCTCTAGGATGCACAAATGTGGCTTCTGTTCAAGCTGCAGATATATTAATGACGGACCCTATGCCCAGATTGACTCTTATGGTAAGAACTTACCGTGTCCAGGGCACTGTAATTTTAACACTAAAAGTGTTGTTTATATTGCTACCTGCATTTCTTGCCCTGCATTTTATGTAGGCAAGACCACCAGGAAACTACATGACAGGATTATAGAACACAACAGGGATATTAGAAATGCAAAGTGTACCAGCGCCCTTTACATGCACAGTTCAGAGTGTACAAATTTCAAAAAGTTCCTATTTTTTTGTTATTGATAGAGTTTTGGTCAGTACAAGAGGGGGCAATGTTAACCTTGATCTGCAGATCAAGGAAACTGAATGGCAATTAAGACTCAATGCCAGGGTGAAACCTGGAATTAATGACACAATTTCCATCTCAAGTATCTTGAAAAAAAGTGCAAAACAGGTTTAAATACAGGCTCCTTCAAGCCTCAGTGAATGCTAGCAGTTTGTAGGAAAGACCTTTTTTTTAAAAAATAAAAATATTTTTAAACAATTTTTAACAACATATATATGTTTTTATTACTTAGTATTTTATTCTGTTATTGCAATAATTCTAATAACATAGATGTCATTCATAAACTAGTACATTATTCATGAATGCATGATGTTACAGGAAATTATGTCAGTCTGTTCTTCCTATTAATGTGACTGTTGTGAATTTTTATTTGACTCTGATGATGCCTGGATTGTAAAAGGCAAAAGCGCTAAGTCTCTGCTGATTTTATTGTATTAAAGTGGCTGCTTCTTGTGCAAGAACACGCTGGTTTGCCTGTTTATTTTTTTACAGTTCCTTGACATGTTGGGTTACTTGGGCAACATGACTGAAGCCTATTGTCCAGCACACAGTGATAGGATATCTGAGACAAAAGTACATATACAAAATATAAATGATTTGGAAACATACATTTCTCTCCTAGGGACTGTTACAGAAGGAAGTGCATGCATTATTCTAAATAACCAAGGGTACTCTACAAACAAGTGTGGGAACTGAACACAGACACATCATCACAGAAGGAAGTCTTTAACATGTTAAGCTCTGTCTACAATATAAGAAGGGTGCAGTCAAACAAACAGTATGAGCAGACAAGTACACTGACAAAGAGTGTCTGTGAGACACATTTCCACATTGAAAAAATGTAGTTCATATATTTATCTCCCTTCTAATGTTGCTGTTATTATAATGAAGATGATACCTTAAATTACAAATTACATCACAATACACATGGAAATAGGAACCTGAACTCACATGCATCATCACAGTGTAAAAGCAAAGTCTTAACATTTTCAGCCACCTCTACAATATATGAAAACCTGCAGCACACAGAGAGTAATACCTTCCAACAGTCATACTGCTACCTTTGTACAGTGGAAGTTAGCAGAAAAGTGGCAGTCATATAGTAACCTATACTGTATGAAACTCCATCTGCACTACCACAATAGATCAATAATATTAAAACCTGTACAATATGAAGCAAGGATACTCACCCAACTACTCTGTTAGGGACTGTATCCTTCTCTGCAGCTTTTTATTTTCTGCAATAACTTCAGAGGCTATGGAGAAAAAATACCACTGTGTAAGATCTATGGATGACACAGACTGGCAGAATGTTTATGTACCTAACATAAGTTGTACTTACATTACATAGGCAGTGCTTGGTCTCCCACTTCATCCTCCCATTAGCCTAGGGGATTGGGATGTCGACACCTTGTGTCACTATAATGTTAATGGTATTGTTCCCTCATACATAGGATGCCAGTGGCATGGGATTAGTCTAGGGGACTGGGAAGTCGGCACCTTGTATCACTATAATGGTAATGGTATTGATACCCCATGCATGGGGTGTCAGTGGCATGGGATTAACCAAGGGGATTGGGATGTCAATCCTTGTGTCACTATAATAATGTTGGTATTGTTCCCCACATACATGGGATGCCAGTGGCATGGGTGACTGCCTGGGCTAAACTATTCCAGGCCTCATTCTTATACTGACTATAGTTTTTATGCAGGAAGTAGAGTAAGATTTTAATCTCCACCACAAACTACCTTTGTGCTGTCAAAGAAGAATTATCTTCTCCTTCTGCAGCTACATTGTCTCACCTAGAAGAAGCAGAGAGAAATAGCAGATACTTTACATCCATACCCATTCTTGCATGTGCCATCTGCTGCTCAATAACAGGTATCTCATTTGCATGGCAGATGGTGGGCCATGTTAAAATATGTATTGTATTATAAAGGTTCACGATGCCTCTTTAGGATGTGAAATGTGGCAATTCTGCATTCCTTTATATGATGTTAAGAAAGCAGGCATTACTCCAACACCATTTTTATAAGTTCTTATGTGGAATTACAAATCTCCCCCTAGAGGGATGGTGTGGACTATACATATATAGTGCTGCCCAGAGGGACCCAGGCATGTTCACATCATGGAATAGCATAGAGAGCAGTGCTTAGCAAGTTATCAAAAATGTGCCATTTGAGAGATTCAGAAACAGTAATGAGTTGAGCCATAATTTGCCTAGTTACCATACGTAGGTAGCTGAATTTGTGTGATATAAGTATGAGAAAAGGCACTTAGAACCATCACTCTACAGAAGAATTCATAAAGCAGCAGCTTGGAAACCTGCAACAGGTGAATCTCCGACTAATTGTTAAGGCAAAATAAATTTACGTTTTTACAACTAAGTGCTGTTTTTACAAGTTCATTTTGTCAAGTGTGGCTGCTGTTAACTGTTCTTGTCTTTATCTACATAATAAAATAGCTTGGGCAATACTTTTATTTTGGAATGTGTATTGAAAAAAGTACTGTCAGGGGAAGGCAATTGTGCTGAGAGATTGTTAAGTTTGATGGGGAAAAATACTCAACAAATACTCAAAGCACAAGTCATTACATTCTGGCCAGCTGTATGCTATCATTGTCAATAAAAATATTTGCCTATTATATAGCTTACACATACATATATCATGTGCAAAAATCTTTTTATCCCTGTGGGAAAACAGTCATGTCTCCTTGATGAATTGCAATATTATAGGTGTATTGTGGGGGACAATTACTCATTAAAGTTATGTGCCTGACAGTAGAGACATACAACTGTCAAGACACATCAAGTGCATGGTGTATGGTCAAGGGGAAGACTGGTGGTGTAAGGAGTTTTCAAGGCCATTCACAAACATGATGGTAATACCAGTGTTTTCCATACCTACACCATAATGCCTAAAAAACAAACTAAACAGATGAACATCATCATACTAAGAGAAGCTTCTTTTACGCATTTACTGATGCAGCAGCAACCCCTAACATTAATTAGCAAGTAACATCACATGAACATTCATCAGTGTTCTTTTATACAGCATGCATAGTGTTTATATGTTTATGAATCACTCCATTTTTCTTTGCCTCACGTACATACACCATGTTATTCCTTTTAATAATGTTGCTCATGTCATGCCATTATTTATTTATTTGTTGTTGACAGGGTTAGTTCTGCTAGGCTTGTGGCCTCTTTTCATGGGAGATTCAAGGTGGTATTTATTACTAGGGGAAATTTTGGCCAAAACATTGGGGAACCTCTCCAACTCTTTTCAGTAGGTGCCATGGATATTTTACATCCACTTCAGCCATCACCAATTCAAGCAGGAAAAAAAATATACATATATATATATATATATATATATATATATATATATATGTGTGTGTGTGTGTGTGTATGTATAAATGTATGTATATATATATATATATATATATATATATATATGTGTGTGTGTGTGTGTGTGTGTGTGTATATATATATATATATATATATATATATATATATATATATATTTATATATAAAATAGATATATATATATATATATATATATATATATATATATATATATCAAAGCACCAAGAAAGATACTAGGAATTGTAACTTAAAAGAGAAAGGTAGCATTTTATATACTGCAGTGCTTAAAAATTAGCAAGTTTCAAACTGATACACCTCAAGGTAAGTACAAACCTTAGGTGAAGAAAACATATCTTCCCCTTTGGAAGTAAGTAAAAACATTATATCCCTGATAGGCTAATCTCCTGCAATCAAAGTTATTTCACCTTAAGCTATTAAAATTATAATAACTGCTTTGTATTTATTTCTGCATCCAACCACTTCAAACCATCAGTATGAGACTGCAAAATAAACAGCACTGACTCTGAACAAAGTGAAGTTATAAGTTGTCATCTGATGATGAAAAAAATACAAATTAATTATTTTAATCTAATCTTTAAAATGTTTGGATTTTTTTTTGGGGGGGGCTGATATGCATGAATGCCATATAATAACATTTATAGCAGGAAGTTTATCTGACTAATCATGGCTTAAGCTTCAGCTGTAGAATTAGCTCTTTACAATACTAGATAGAATACAAATAAATATACATGTATATGTGTGCTTATACAGTGATGTCTGTGTTTGCAAAAGGAATATGATAAATAAAATAATAGTGCTGCAAAGTATTTTCGGAATGCATCATGCAGTGTAATTTTTATAATTAGGGACACTGTTGTACAATAATGATATATGTCAGTCTAGTGTTTATGAGAAAATACAAAGTACATGTGTGCTAATTCATCTGTGCTATCACAGCAGGTGCTGAGATACAATGCAGAAATAATGCAAGGATATCTGGATGACTTTAAGTACTAACATTCTACAGCTTCTCACTTTGCTAACCTAGTTTCATAGGTAAGTACTCTGGATAGCTTCCCTTGCAAGCTAGTTTAAGCCTAGACAGTTGAAATAACCTATCCCATTTGGTTATAGAATGGCCTTACCCATCCCATGGTCATTAATTATATATTACCCTAATAAGAATAACTGGGATACTACCATAGATAATTTGAGGGGACCCATGAATGGGATAAAGAATTTAAGAATGCCTCTATCCAATAGCCGTACAGGAGGCAGTTCTGGGATAAATTTTCTGTTTCCCATCCATAGATCTAAGTGGTGCTGGAAACTGGAAAGGAATGAACTTGGTTTTATAGGATGGGGAGTCTGTTCTGCAGCAGCAGTATCCTCTGCAAAATATACCTGTCTCTCCAAACCATTCTGGTGACATTGTAGAAGAGGTTTAGATCCACAGAAGGAGTATTTCTGATGCCATTTGACTTGCTGGTGTGCAGTAAATCCATAATGGGTTGTTGGATGCCTTGTATTCCAGACACAGGTCAACGTTTAGCAGTCTGCAGGATAGCAAGTATATATACAGGGCTTTGACTCAATCCATGTAGGACATGTTGTTTAGGCTTTGTATCCTTTTAGTAAGGTATCTCTGTGGGCGTTCCAGTTGTAGCATGTGGCTGGACTGATACATGCCAAATGGTCATTATATTCAATGATTGGCCTAATATGGGCTGAGTACATGGTTTAAAGTGGCAGAGAGTACCCCAGCAGAGCAAGGTTTCAGTACCTTAAAGACTTTTAGACCAGTAGCTGCACAGACAAGCGATAAAGGTGTAGGTGCCTCTATATACATTAATAACATGCATACTCTAAGGTGGTCAAGCATGATGATGTGCTGGAGTTCCTCCACATGCAGATCACCACAGACAAGCTATAGGTCACCCTCAATTTCCTAAAAAGCTCACAATGCATATTGGACCAACTGGAGACACTTACCATCCCACTTAACATGCTACTCATTGGAGACTTTAATTACCCCTGTATAGATTAGTAATCCTACACAGCTTCATATCTACAGGTACAGAGATTCGTGGATTTTGTAAATAAGAACACCATTGACCAAGTGGTGAAAACACCCACTACCAGTTCCAACATACTGGACTTCATCCTCACAAGTATGTGAGAATGCTGCGCTCCCCCAATGTCTTGTCCTCCCTGATAAGGTTCAACCTTAAAACTATCTCCTTCAGAATTAAAATCAACTTTGTAATCCCACTAAAACTAGTAACATGAACTATTCCAAGGCAAATTATATGTTACTAAGTGATGGTTTGTGAAAATTCAGTGCCCCTTTGATTGTAAAATTTTGGTGTCGATTATTATTTATAGGATAAAAATGCCTATAGCTCAAATAATCAGTGCTGATGAAACAGGGTTTATAAAGACAAATCTGATAACATTAAACATATATTAACTCATAGATTTTTTTAAACGAAAGGAAAGAAGAGGCATTACGAAATAGTTTAGACGGTGAAAAAGCTTTTGATTCCTTAAATTGGAATTACCTGTTTAATATTTTAGGAATAATATAGCTTATGTTAAGCTAGGCCCCTTTACTTCAAAGCATATTCCTCTAATTAAAGGTACTAAACAAGGTTGTCCACTTTCCCCAGTTTTATTTGTTTTAGCCAAATTGTCTTCTAACATTATGCTATTTGCAGATGATATTTTATTAACTTATCCAAATTCAAAATGAACGCTTGAACTAGAATCTACAACAAAATTTATTTCAAATTATTTCAGGTCTTCACTTTAATTGATCCAAATCTGAATTCTTAATATTAAATAAAAAAATACAAATTCATAAAAATCTTATTATTGGTAATAGAGTCTCTTCAACTGGAATACTTAGATATTTCACTTCTGACATCTTTAGATGAAATAAATGTTAAGTATAATAACATTGTAAACACAGTAAAGAATATTATTTCTAAATGGAATAACTTTAGTTCCTTTGAATATAGACTTCAATTGATAAAGATGATTATTTTACCTAATGTTTTATACACAATATAAGCCCTATCTTTTCTACTAGTAAACATCACATTGCTAAAGTAAACAAACAACTATTAAAATTCCTTTGATTTCCTAATAAACCCAGCATAGTATTTCTTCATCATATCAGAACATGGGATCTTGGAGGAATTAATCTTCTAGATATTGATACTTGTATTAAAGCATCAGTCTTTAAATTCATACTAAATTGAGTTCATCCTAATTATAATTCTAACTGGAAAACTTTAAAAGTAATTCTTCTAAAAAGGACAAAGAAATACTAAATAATAATAATTAATCAATAAAATAACTTCTTTTGGTATTTTCTTAGTAATTGTTTACAGAATAACATTTTCCATCTATGAAGTCTAAATATTGAAATATTTTTAAGACTTTCAAAGTTATAATACGTATATGTAATGCATATATATATATATATATATATAATATATATGTATATATATATATATATATATATATATAAAATCTATATATATATAAAATATATATATATATATATATATATATATATATATATATATATATATATATATATAATGTATTACATTTATATATACAATATATATGCACACACACATTCTAATGTAGATATTAAGATTTGGTTTGAATCTACAATTACTTTTAATATCACCAGAAAAGTTCTCAATGAACTACATAGTCATACTTTTGCTATTCGGGAATCTAAGAATTTTGTTTGTTGGTATGAGTAAGACTTGAAAATCAAAGATTCTTGATAATTTATTAAAGACTTTAACTTAGAACCCCTGGATTGCCTGTCAATACAAATTGTGAGAACACATACTCAGAAACTGTTTTTTTTCTCTTCTCATTCTCAGTTTAAAGAAATCCCTAGTTTATTATATCTTTTTAATGGAATTTTATGTAATAAATCAAAAATCAGTAATTTAATTTTGAAACTTTATAAAATTTTAATAAAATAAATTTAATTACTAAATTTTTAAATTGTTTTATATTAGGTAATGCTTCTTTCTCCTCTGAACACAAATCTCAAATAATATAATCTATTAAATATTCCTCATGGTCTCAGTATTGGTACATATTTACCTGGAAAATTTTACATAAAACCTTCTTAAATGCAAATAAAATAGCTACATTTAATGGTAATAATAATCCAATTTGTTGGAGACATTTGAAAGAATGTAAAGCTGATTGGTTACATGCTTTTTTTATGTTTGTCCATCTTTAAATGTATTTTTGTGTAAGATAAATGATTTCTTGAAAACTTTTTTTGCAGATAATTTCTCTTTATCCAAATTTTAATTTTTATTTAACAATCATGATACATGTGATTTGAAATGTGATACTTTATTTCTTTTTTGGACTATCCTTTCAGTTGCAAGGAAATGCATTACTAAAGAATGGAGATCCACCAAATCATCATCTTTTGGAGTCTTTCTATCCTCTTTTAAAAGAAACAGGTTCCAGAGCATCTAAAGTAAAAGAGCAAATAATTCATCCTAAGTGTTTTATCAATAATCCTTGGTCGAAAGTGATAACTCTCACTAACTTTTTTCAACAGAATCTTAGCTTGGATATTTAAGGAATTAAAGTAAAACTGATGTATGTCAGTTAAAAGAATATTTTGATGGAATATTAACTATTTTATTCTTTGTTTTCTGGCCTTTGGGTATACTGTACATAATTTATTCTTTGTACTGTCTACTATTCAATTACTTTTACTATATTTTCAATTGATAAATGTTCTTTTTTTTAAATGTAAAATAAAATTTATTTGAACAAAAAAAAAAATCAGTGCCCCTCCAAACTCCGAGAACACACCAGCCTATGCTGAATTGCTCCAAGAAACTCTGTACAGCCATGTCAATGGTTGCATAGAGGCTGCTGTACCTCCCAGATGTAAGCCCAGAACTAGCCCCAGAAACATATCACACTGATGACATCCCATATTAAACAGGATATACAACAAAAGTAAAAAAATGTGGCACAAATCACGAAGAATAATTTCCATAAAGATAAAAACTCATTAAAGTAAATAGTCAACTAGGAAGACCAATTAGTTCAAACAAATCCAGCTTTGAGGTTAAGATATACTCCCAGGCAAAAGATAACCATAAGACCTTCTACAGCTATGTCAAAATCCTCAAAGGCAGCACACAGCAATTTGCTGATCTGGTGGTGAATGGTGGCATATTCACTTAACCTGGTGATATAGCAAACCTGTTAGCAGACATATTCATTTCCAACTTTACCTCTCTTACCCACAACTATCCCCCTAATAATATAGTCAGACATAACCCCTCCAACTATAACTGGTTGCCCTCACTAAAGCCAAGAATTTGGCCCCAGTAGGAGCCAATAATATCTCAGGATGTCTCCTGAATAGTCTAAATTATGACTTGTCAGGACCCCTGGAGTCTTTATTAATCTAAATCTTAAAACAGGCTTTGTGCCACATGAATGGAGGACTGGGATGGCCACCCCCATTCATAAGGTTGGACCTTCAACAGATCCTGGAAACTACAGACCCGTTAGTCTGACTAGACTTAATTGTATAGCCATTGATATAATTATCATGCAGATTATCAACAAGGATATAGGAGACATCCAGACAGTTGGTCCTTCCCAGTTTGGCTTTGTCAAAGGATAGTTAGGCTTACTGAACCTGATGGACTTCTTTGAAAGGTCACTACGGCAGTGGATTAGGGGAAGACGCTGCATGCTGCCTTCCTAGATATAGGTAAAACATTTGATACAATACCCCACTCAGGCATTGTCAACAGCCCCCTTGAGCATTGTCAACAAACTTACAGAAGTAAGTATAAACCCCTTTATAACATGCTGGATAGCTAGGTGGCTCACTGATAGGACCCAGGAGGTTAGAATCAATGAGGCCACCACCACAAAGAGGCCGGTCACCAGAGGAGTACCCCAGGATTCAGTGCTAGGCCCACTCTTCCTTAGCATCTACTTCTCAGATGTCAAAGCCAATGTCAAAGGCCACTGGCTTACCAAGTTCACAGTTGATTGCAAACTGGGAGCAGTCACTGAATCCCTCCAAGATAAGAACATCCTTCAGGAATGTTTAAAACAGACAAACACTTGGTGCCAAAGCAATGGCTTAAAACTCAATACCAAGAAATACATTATAGTACCGTTTGGGAAATCTGCCACCCTGGGTAACTACATCATCAATAAAACACCCTTAAATGTTCATCCACTAGTCAGAGATCATGTCAGTAGTAACCTAGCCTTTGACCATTATGTGTCCAAGATAGTAATAAAATCCTTCTATGTTGCTCAACTTTTAAGCAAGGGCATGGCATCTAGAGCCACAGAGGTCATCATACCACTATACTTGGCCATCATCAGGCCCATCATAGAGTACAATGCCCCCTTCAGTAGGTGCCTGTTCAAACACATGCAGCAACTGGAACATCTGCAAAGGTTCCTCTGAAAAAGAACAACAGAGGGAGTAAACACAATGTCCTGTGCTGATCACCTCAAAGGCCTTTATCTTTGCTTGGTATCATACAGACTTCTGAGAGGTGATCTTTGCCTAGCATACAAGGCATCCATGGACTCTGTTTTGATGAATCATTTTCACATCTGCAAAACAAAAGCACCTAAATATTGCTTGAAACATAAATAAGATATGCTGAAAAGACAGATATGTTTCTCAGGGAATTTCCATTCTCTGGAACAGGCTCCCCATCTATGTGAAGCAGAGTTTTTCCCTATCCCTATTTAAGTGCAACTTACACCAATGGATGGTTAATAAAAAATTAACCTCTGGTCTGTCTCCTATGTCTCTGATGGATAGAGGCAGTGAGTAAATCACCCCCTATAATTTAAATATAAATCAAATTTGTGGGTCACATTTGGGTGGCACAACTAGGCTTTTAAAGGCCATAGTGGTCATTAGCCTAGTATACACCTGTGAACCTATGAACCTATAAAGCAGGGGGACAATGACATTCCTAGATCTAGACAGAATGTCTTTGTTAATAAGCTGTGCAACATAGAAACTCTTTCTTACGACAATAGACAGCTGGTCAAAAGTTAGGTCACTGTCCACATAAGTTCCCAAATTCCGAACAACTGGGTCAACTCTGAGAGTTTTGTCAATGTGTTACTTCCCTGGGGTAGAGGAATACTCAAAGGATGCAATAATGCATTTTTTGGCATTTAGTTTTAGACCATGATTTTGACACCAGTTATTTATTTCCTTCCTGCAGGATGGCTGAGTCATTTGGAGATTCAATGACTGCTCCTAGCTTGCAGTCATTTACAGACTTAGTCAGTGAGAGCCCTTTGGTATTGGCTTTTACTTTAGAAAATTAAATGCCAAACAGGAGAAGTCCCAGCACAGACCCCCAGGAATGTCCACTGGTGACTGGTCTCATAGTGGAGGTAATTATCTGCATCTTATCTGTTAGCCAGTTGGAAATCTGGCGGGTGGTATAGGGATTTATTCCCAGTTTATGCAGGTTTTCTACTAAGCTTGAGTGGGGAATTGTGTCAAAAGTTTTGGCCATGTTATCAAAAGTGTAGGTAACATTATTCACAATCAGCTCAGAATATTCCTGCATTGTGCTTTTGAGCTTATGAACATAACTGAAAAAATGATTTGTGATTATCTTTGGCTTGGGTAGCTATTTTAGCCTCAGACTTTGGTTTAGTGGATTTTATTAAGTGTCTGATTTCTTTGTTTATTTTACTAAGAAGTGCTCTACCATTCTGTAAATTACTCTTCGGTCAAAATTATTTTCCTTTTATTATAAAGCTTGTTGATATTATGGTTCCACAATGTGGGCTTGTTTCTGGGGTTTGCCCTCCTGTTGTTCCTAAGGAGTACAGTTGCATTTATGCAGCTGTTTACATACTGGTATATGTTTGCTGGTATACATTTATGCGTATTCAGTGGAGTTAACTGGGTCTGGTGGGGATCTGAATCTTGCCAATGTATCACTTAGGAGCAGGTAGTTTGTCTTAAAGAAATTTCTAAAGGTATTCTGGTTGGAACGGATCTCTGGTTTCAGTTTTATTTCAAATGAGACTGCTCTACAGACAGACGTAACAGGTGATGAAGATATACAACAGATGGTGCAAGATGCTCCCATATTAGTAAGGACAAGACCTATTATGTTATTCCCCATAGTGGGTACTCTGACTCATTGTTCCAGGGCATTTGTATTGACAAAGTCCAGGAATATCTGTGCTTGTGCACTAGTGGTGGTGTAGGTTTCTCAGTCCATAGTTGGATAGTTTAGATCATCTAATAATAATACAATGTTGCTATTATTATTATTAAGTCATTTATATGGCAATGTAATAATATGATGATATAATAATTATAATAATAGAAATAATAATGATTCTGATGTCACAACATTCCAGAGCTTCATACTATGCTGACATCAGAATGATTCTGATGTCACACCATTCCATAGCTTCTCACTGTGCTGACATGATAATGATTCTGATGTCACTTTGGAACTGGCATCAGAATCCTTATGATGCCAGCACAGTGAGAAGCTGTGGAATATTAGTACTTAAAGTCATGTAGCAACATACTTTCTGGTTTGATTCTTTGAGAGGCAGAACCGATTGTGTTTTTCAGAGGCTGAAATAAGACAGAGAATCATCCATGCCTTCTCTTCTTTTAAGACCTCATTCAAGAGGTTTTTCAAGCAACTGAAGAAATCATCAGCACTCTTCACCTGGTGTGTTGGTCCCAATGTTAAAAAGGTATGATAAAAAAGGTTTACTCAGTTTTCAACAGATTTTAGACCTCAGTTAGGTCTCAGGCATTTCTTGGTATGGACCCTGAGTACATTACTTATCTCTAATGATTATTAACAATTAATTCAGTGTATAACCATCATATTTTGTACATATGGTTAATTTCTTGTTGATTAAGATGCATTTCATCTATTTAGATAAGATTATTTGAAGGAGGTGGTGTACACAGACATGCCTGAAAATTTAGATTGTGTTCCACTACAGTGTACAGTGTGATCATTTTAAAATTTTGTAAAGACAGTGGGAATTAGTTCATCTGTTGGATTTGTAAGCAGTCCTACTGATTCTATTTTATTAAATTCAGAAACTTCTGGGGTTTTAGCCACTTTAAATGAACTAACAAAGCGTTATTTTCTTTACTATCCCGTTTTTACTTTACATTTTCTAGACATTACCAAGAAATTCAGTACCACCATAGAAAAAAAGAAATAATTCACTATAGAATTTCCAGGGGACTTAAGTAGGTGAAAATCTTGGTTGAAAATATGGCTACACATTTAAGTGCCAAATAAACTGAACAGAAATATTTTTGCTGCTGATTTATAAATCTGCAATATAAATGATATACATACTGGTATGTAGAAGATTTAATTTACTTTCATTTGCTAATTGGGGTAGAAAGCTGATTCAGACGGGACATTTCAAAGTTCAGCCTGAGGAGTTGTTGTTGTTGTCTTTCGGCTTTTCCCGGTTAGGGGTTGCCACAGCAGAACTCCGGTCCTCTAATGATTGGCAGTAGATTTTGATGAACGCCGAGGTGTCAGCTCGACGTTCAACCTTCAATGAAGACACACCCATTTACGCATATCTTTCGAACGCCCACCCAACCGTGGGGAAGACATGCAGACTCCACACAGAAGGCACTCCCTGCACTCCAGCCGAGAATCGAACGGGAGAACCTCTTGCTGTGAGGCAACAATGCTACTGCTGCACCACCGCGGAGTATTACAAAGAAATGTCAACAAGTAGAATGGCAGTGTTGGGGAAAGTGCAATTTTAAAACATGCAGGCAAATAAATGGAATTGGCTCATACAGTGCACATAGTTATAATGAATGACTTAGATAATGCAGTGAGTATGTAGTATAGAAAACTGTCAGTAAGATTGTAAACAAAATTGGTAAATATATAGTAGTATTTGCAACGTATATAATTAAGTAAATAAGAAAGGAAAAAGGGAGCATAAACGGCTGAGGGAGAGGAAGACAAGAGGGAAGATGGTGTTACAGGAATAGAGGCGAGGTAAGTATGGAGACATTAAGGGTGTAGAGATAATAGCAGTACCATGGATATTTCAAAGTAACTTGATACGTCAGATAAGTCCTGCTACCCACCACTTCTCAAATTATTGCTTTTTGGAACAAAGGGCTTATGAGTTTAAGTATGTCCTGCTACAAACTAGCTCTAAGTTGATTGTATCCTGCAACCAAGGGTCTCTATAATCAGGAAAGTCCCAATACACACTATGTCTAAACAGATTGCCTTCTGAAACCAAAAGTCTCCGACATTAGGTAAGGACAAAAATACTAGATCTAAACTGCTATTGTTTCTGCCACCAAGGGTCTCTAAGGTTAGGTAAATCGTGCTACACACTAGCTGTAAGCCGACTGCTTTCTGCAACCAAAGGCTTGAGGCCAGGTAAATCCCATTCTTGTCCAACTTTAAACTGACTGCTTTCTGGGACCAAGGGTTTCTAAGGTCTGGTAAGTCCTGCTACTCAGCAGCTCTAAAAGGATTGCTTTCTGCATCCAAGAATCTCTGAGGTCAGATAAGAACCCGTATGCATCAGCTCTAAACTGAGTGCATTCTTCAGTGAAAGGCCTCTTAGGTCAGGAATGACCCATTACTCGCATGCTCAGAACTCATTGCTTTCTGTAACAAAAGACTTCTGAGGTCAGGTATGTCCTGCTATGCAACAGCTCAGAACTGACTGCACTCTGCAATGAAGGACCTCTGCGGTAAAGTATGTCTTACAATGCAGTAGCTCTAAACTGATTCCTTTCTGAATCAAGGGGCTGCTGAGGTCCCTAAGTCCAGCGAGGCACCAGCTCCGAACTGACTGCTTCCTGCAAAAAAAAGGCCCTCTGCTTTCACACAAGTTCCACTATTCACCAGCTCTGAAATGATTGCTTTTTCCTACCAAGGGGATCTGAGGTCAGGCAAGTCCTGCTATACACCTTCTAAACAAATTGCTTTCTGCAGTCAATGGGCTTTGAGATCAGGTAAGTCTTGATGCACACACACTATCTATAAATTCATTGGTTTCTGTAATAAAGGGTCTCTGTAAGTCCCACTACTTGACAGCTCTAAACTGAATGCTTTCTGCAGTTACTGGATTCTGAAGTCAGGTAATCCCACTACACACCACTTCTAAACAGACTACATTAACAAAATGCTTCTGAGGTCAGGTAAATCCCATAACTCTAAAACGTTAAACTGACTGCATTCCAGAACAAATTGCCTCTGAGGTCAGGTAAGTCCCACTACACACTACCTCTAAATTGATTTCTTCTGCAACAAAAGGTCTATGAGGCCAGGTAGTTCTCACTACTTACAAGTTCTGAACTGATTTTGTTTTTCTGCAACAAAGAGCCCATGATGTTGGGTAAGTTGGACTATTAGCAGCTCTATATTGATTTGTTTCTGCAACAAAATAACTCTCTGTTCAGATATGTCCCCACTGTCCTCCAGCTCTAAACTGATTGCTTTCTGCAATGAAGGGCCTCTGAGGTCAGTTAAGCCCAAATACACATCAGCTCTAAATTGCTTCCCTTCTACAATGAAGGGCCTCTGAGTTTAAGTAAGTCCCACTACATACCTTCTCTAAAAAGCTTACTTTCTGGTTTAATTTCTCCAGGTATTTTGGGGTTTTAATACCATGATGGGAATGGACCCCATTCCTAAGTCAGTGTATAAGTAAAGTTCATGACATTGGCATTGTTTCCATCATTGATATTAGCCAAGACTGCTCTTCTTAGCATCCGCAATGTGTCCAGAATTTACTACTTTTGTAATTCATATGGAGTTACGTGTATTGGTAGCATATCTAAGTATGACTGTAAATTCTTTTTAATTAGACCCGTTGCTCCAACTTCTATTGGAACTATCTGAATACTTTTCTTCCACATTGCTCTCATCTCTTTCTGGTAATCCTGCTATTTTATGACTTTCTATCAATCTGTACATAAGACACTGTAATGATCAATGATATTTTTATCGTTTTTCATGGACTGCTATTTTTGGGGGTTTTCTCACATCTATTTTTTTGAACTGTTGGTGATCCCATGTGATATAAGCTTCATCATTCTCTGTAATGCTTTGTGGTTCAAGCTTTCAGTGCTTCTCAGCTAATTCTATATTGCAGCGATTGCACAACCCCTAATGTAATCTCACCACATTATTATTCCTTTCAGTACACTCTGCTATGAGTGCATCATGTATTACACCCAGCAACAAAATGTGCAACTATTTACAATTCTTTTTACAGAACTTGCATTTGTATGCTTCTCCCACATGTTCAATGGGTTTTGTAAGCCAATGTGTAAGTAGTCCAGTGTCCTGGGCTGCCATTAGCCTTTCATGATTTGGTTTCAATTCACCTGTCCTTAACCACTCCTCTGTCAAATCTCAGCCAGCATGACGTTGTTCCAGAAGGGGTTCAGGCACCCAGGCAGCGAGACATTTCCGTGTGGTACATTTGACTGGGGACACATGGCTGAAGTGACAGTCAGCTGCAGAAAACATTCATTACTTCCTCTGCTACCATTCATTTGGTTATTAAAGCTGTGAGCATGGCAGGGTGTGCTTCTCTTTGCCCACAGGGAATTTGCAAACAGCCATATTTCTCTGCAGCTGAATGTCACTTCAGCCATGCGTCCCCAGCCAAATGTATCATAGGGAAATGTCTCGCTGCCTAGGCACCTGAACCCCAGAAAGAAAACTGGAATATTCTTAAATACAGAGGCAACTACAGTGATCTTCTGGAGGGTTCAGGTGCCTAGGCAGCAAGACATTTCCCTATGATACATTTGGCTGGGGACGCATGGCTGAAGTGACATTCAGCTGCAGAGAAATATGGCTGCAAATTCCCTGTGGGCAAAGAGAAGCACACCCTGCCATGCTCACAGCTTTAATAACCAAATGCATGGAAGCAGAAGAAGTAATGAATGTTTTCTGCAGCTGACTGTCACTTCAGCCATGTGTCCCCAGTCAAATGTACCACACGGAAATGTCTCACTGCCTAGGTGCCTGAACCCTTGTCATCTGATCTTTTATCTTATATTCTTTCTTTTGGTTTTTTTGGCACATTCAGTTGTCTGTTTTTTGTCTAGCCGGTGTTGATCACAGACCCAGTCTGTTTATAAATTCATTCTGTGAACTACCCAAAAAGAACAAATGGGGAGGAGTTTTGGGATTAACATGGCTAGGCTTACAAGGGCTCTAGGGCCACTAGCCGAGTAACGTCCTATGAACCTTTGAACTTCTGGTTTGATTTCCATTCCTGCTTGATACTAAAATGCTTCTGCTAAACTCAGCAAAGCTATCACAGCCTTCTAGTCATGTTTTAAAACATTCACTGTATTTGGATCTGATTAGGTCAGTGGATATGTATGCAGTCACATGATTGCAGATCTGGACATGTAATCAATTTCGGGGGACCCTTACCATCTTTAGAGGAAGGGGTGTAGACAGAAATTTACATTTTGTACTCAAACCTAATGTTATTGCCCCCACTACCCACATATCCTTTTAAAAATGTACTCAACCCAAAAAATGCTACCCACACAGACATATAGGAAGGGGATGCATTATTTTCAAATGTTACAATTTACACCAATAAAAAGCTGTTTTAAAGGTGTATTCCTTTCACACAAACATTCTTTCTGGACCTCTGTATTGTAAATATTTGTTTACACAGTTCTAAACATTATGTGCTTTTTGATACTGAAGTTTCCAAGAGATGTCCAGAAAAAAAAATTACTCATTTGAGTACACTGAGTATGCCTAGCTACACTCTTGAGAGCAAGCAATATATAATTTTGGTAAAAACTGATTTTCACAAATCATGTGATAAGCATGTAGTTTTTTTTTTTGTTTTTGTGACAATTTGATCCAATAATTTTGGTGCCAGTCAATCACCCCAAAGCTTAAGTCAGAACAGGAACCTCAAATTGATTTATAGTCTGAACTTTATTCCTAGATGTTAAGGCTGTTTTCAATATTAGTTTTAGTCCTCTGAAGTACTCCTTATAGAGTTTTATTTCATTTGTTTATATTTTATTTTCAGTCCTTCATCTACTCCCAAGTATTTATACACACCCTCCTCCTCAAATTCCTTTATATCATGTTGTCCCAGGTTGATATTTTCTTGATGCTGCAGCTTTCCTGTTTTAAATGTTGCTTTGCACATTTATCTAGACCAAATGTCATTTTTGTATCATCCGAGAAAGCTTTAACCATCTGTAGTTCCTTCAACTCACTACAAACAGTAGATGAGAAATGATGAGAAAGCATGTTTAATTTCTCTGAGTCGTTTGGGTTTTGAATACCATGATGGGAATGGGCTCCATTCCCAAGTATGATTAGAGTTCATGAAATTAGTATTATTTCATTTGTTGTTAGGTTCATAGGTTCATACTAGGCTATCTGCCCTGGGGCAATTATAAGCCTAGCCTGATTCTGTATGGCTTACGCCACCCCTTGATTTGAGTATACTGTGCCCTTTTTAAGGTTTAGTTTACTGTGCCTCTGTCTAATAGTGACACGGGAGTAATCCCCGGGACAATCCTACGATCCCCCATCCACCTATCGAGATTCTTCTTGAAGAGATTCAGTGGGGTGCTCTGCCTCACATGAACTGGAATTCTATTCCAGAGCGAAGGGAGCCTCTGGGTTATGAACCTGTCCCTCCAGCAAGTTCTATTTATTTCTGTGCTGAGGTTCAAGTCCCTCGAGCGTGTGGCTCTAAGGGATTTAGATTTACTGAGGTGGAGCATGCCCATTAATTCTGGATTTGACATAGCTTTGTATGTCAGGCATAGATCGCCTCAAAGTAGGCGGTATGCAACTGAGTAGAGCTGGAGTTTTTTAACCGAGCAGCATATGGCATCTGTTTGAGACCCTTGATCCTCTTGGTGAGATACTTTTGGGGTCTTTCTAATTGCTGCAGGTGTCGGGTAAGGTGCATCCCAAAGGGGCATTGTATTCTATGATGGGCCTGATGAGGGATGAATAAAGGCACGATTACCTCTCTTGATCTAGATGTGAAACCCTTTGTGATGAGGTGGGCTATGTAGAAGGTCTTTCTAACCACTTTGGCAATGTGGTTTTCAAAGGAGAGATTGCTATCAACTTGGGTCCCCAGGTCCCTAATAACTTTCTCTGTACTTAATGGGTTTCCGCCTATGTGGTAATTTGTGGGCACATTGTTTTTGCCAAAGGGTATGACTATACATTTTTTGGCATTTAGCTTTAAACCATGGCGCTGGCACCAGTTATCTGTCTCTGAGACCTTTTTGAAGGATGTTTGTGTCAGCTGGAGAGTCGATTATGGCGCTCAGTTTGCAGTCGTCTGCAAACTTGGTGAGCCATAGTCCTCCCACGTTTGCCTGTACCTCTGAAAAGTATATACTGAACAAGAGTGGTCCCAGGACAGAACCCTTTGGGACGCCACTTGTGACCGGTTTCGAGTCTGACATGGCTCCAGCAACTCTCACTCTGTGGGTTCTGTCTTTGAGCCAGTTTGCGACCCATCTTGTGACATAGGGGTTTATATTTAAGCTGGATAGCTTATCTATGATGCCAGAGTGGGGTATTGTGTCAAATGCCTTTGCAAGGTCCAGATAGGCTGTGTGGACTACCTTCCCTTCATCTATGGCTTTGGTGACTGTTTCGAAGAAGTCAACCAAGTTCAAAAGGCAGGATCTGCCCTTGACAAAGCCGAACTGGGTAGGATCTAGTGTCTGTAGGTCCCCATGTCTTTGTTTATGAGCTCCATGATGATCCTCTCCATAGCCTTGCAGACTAAGTTAGTTAGGCTTATGGGGCGATAGTTTCCAGGGTCCGTAGAGGCTCCACCTTTGTGGAGTGGGACCACTGTTGCTGTATGCCATTCTGTGGGCACATATCCTGTAGTGAGGCTGAGATTGTATAGCTGTTTTATTTGAGGGATTAGTTCCTCTTGGAGTTCATGTAGGACGCAACCTGGGACGCCATCTGGTCTCATGGAAGCAATGTTTTTTGCTTTGGAGAGGGCAGCCTTCACCTGAGCATCAGAGATGTTTGGGAGGCAGCCCTCTGCCGGGATAGATACTTGCTCTTTTGGGGGGGGGGGGGGTTTGCACTGAACCTGTCTGCCAGGATATTGGCGATGTCTGTGGGTTCAGTGTATTTTTTGTCGTTTAGAATCAACTCAGAAGCCAGGAGTTCTCTTCTCAGCACCTGCAGTGTGCCCATAATTGCCTCCTTCTGTAATCCATAGTGTTACATATATTGGTAGCATATCTAGGTATGACTACAAATTATTTTTATTAGACCCATTGTGTTTACTGCTATTGGAACTGATGGGTATCTTTCCTCCACATTGCTTTTGTTTCTACCTGCAAAGCTTGATATTTTATGACTTTGTCTCTTTGTACATAAGACACTGTAATCACTTGGTGTAGCAGTTTCACTGATGAATGCTATCTCTTTTTTTTCATGAATTACTGTAGCTGCTTTTCTCTCACCTTATTTTTTGAACTGTTGGTAATGGGTGATCCCACGTGATACATACTTTATCCTTCTCTACAATGCTTTGTGGTTCATGTTTCCAATGCTTCTCAGCTTCAAGTGTTTGCATAATCCCCAATTCAACTTTGCCTTGCCAAATTACTGTGCCTTTCACTATAGAAGCCCTTTGCCACGAGACCATCACACCATCAACAAGGTGCGTGACTGTTTCCAGTTCTTTATTACAGCACCTGCATTTGTCTGTTTCCCCCACCTTTTCAATGGATTTTCTAAACTAATGTGTATGCCACCATTGTTAGCCTTTCATCTTTTGGTTTTAATTAACTTCTCCTTAAACATTCATGCTTCAAATCATGATCAACATGACGTTACAGGAAATCTCTGTACTTGCCTATATATATATATATATATATATATATATATATATATATATGTGTGTATATATATAAGGGTTTTTCACTTTTCCTTCCTTTTCATCTGATCCTTCGCCTTATATTCAATCGTTTGCTTTACGGCACATTTAATTGCTGTCAGTCTATTTTTGGTCTGATTTCCATGCCCACTTGAAAACAAAATGCTTATGCCAAACTAAGCAATGATGTCATCTTAGACTTCTTCTCTTCATGTTTTAAAACTTTCACTATGTTTGGGTCTGATGAGGTCAGCAGATCAGCAGATACGTATGCAGTCCCACGACTGTAGATCTATACATGTAATCAGTTTCAAGGAGGCTCATACCTCCTTGAGAGTGAGGAATGTATAATCTTGGTATACACTGATTTGTATGTATCATTTGATACGCATGCAGCATTTTTCTTGTTTTCTTGACCATTTTAATGCTTTTTGTGGTCAATTAGTCACTCCCAAAATGGTAAGCTATGACAGGAAGAACAAACGGATTCCTTAATGAGTTTTATTCAGATTTGTTCATGTTTTATTATTGAACCTTCATCCATTCTCAGCTATTTATACACCTTGCTGCTCATGTTCCTTTAGCTCACATTCCTGTTCCAGGTTGATATTTTATTGGTGATGCATCTTGTTTTAAATGTTGCTTTTACACATTTACCAAGACCAAATGTAATTCTTGTATCATATGATAAAGTTTTAACATTTGTAGATGTGCTTTCAACTCCTCATCTGATGAACTGTATAGTTTTAAGTCATCCACAAAATATAGATGAGAAATTTGTAAACAGCCTTGTTTTGAGGGAGCCAAATTGTAATCATAGCCTAATCTGTTAAGTAAACAATTTAATGGATTAAGATCAAGACAGAACAGCAGCAATGACAAAGAATCACCCTGGAATATCCCCTTAATTTTTTTTTATCCCTGGGATAATGATTTTCCCTTTGTCATGGCTCAACTGCAGATTATTTTGCCACTGTTGCATGGTCACTGTAATGTAATTGACCAGTTTAGGGTGTATTTTATACATCTGTAAGCATTCCTTTATCAGTGAATGTAGGATGCTGTGAAATGCTTTTTTGTAGTCTATCCTTGCCACACTAAAATTCTTTCTGTTGTTACAATTCATTATTATGGCTTTATTTAGCAATAAATGACCCTTTGTTTCATATTACTTGCTTTTTGTTGCTCTTTTGTTCTATTGCCATAAGGGAGTTTTTTTTTTTACTAAATGACTATAAACTCTGTCTGCCCCAATTCCAATATATGTTAATTTTTGCCAGAAGTTAATTTCTGTGTCTGTGACTGGGGTTTTCCAGTTAGAAGCTTTTCTTAATTTTGTCTCCACTTCTCCGGCTGTTACTTCATCCCATTTCATATTCTTTACATAAAGGCTCCTTACTGTTTATTTTTTTTCTGTCCATTAGCATCTTTGTTATGTTCAACAGGGTGTGTTCATAAGTACTTCTCCTTCAATAGGGACTTCATAAATACTTCTCCAAAATGTGCTTATTTCATGAAAAAATGGTTGCTTTCTAAAACCAAGGATCTCTGAAGTCAAGTAGCACCATTTATGCACCAGCTTGGAAATGAATGCTTTCTGGAATAAAAGGCCTCTGAGGTCAGGTAAGTCCCGACATGTACCAGCCCTAACCTGTTTCCGAGGTTACACAAGTTCCACTATGCAGTAGACGAAAACTGATTGCTTTCTACAACAAAAGGCCTCAGAGGTTACGTAAGTCCTGCAACGCACAAGCTCTGAGCGGATTGCTTTCAGCAAACAAGGACTTCTGAGGTCAGATAAACCCCATTGTGCTCCAGATCTAAATTAATTGCTTTCTGCAACAAAGGGTGTCCAAAGTCAGGTCATTCACATTAAATGCCAGCTCTCAACTGAAGACTTTCTGCAACTAAGGGCTTCTGATTAATCCGTACATTGATTGCTTTCTATACTAAAAGGCTTCTAATCTCACTACTCACCATCTTTAAGCTGATTGTTTTTCAGAACAAAGGGCTTCTGAGGTCAGGTATGCCCTGTGTTAAACTGATTATTTTCTGTAATGAAGGGCCTCTGAGAGCTCCCTGTTGAAATGTTAGCACCTGAAATGCCAAGTGCTGACACAGAAAAAAAAGACAGAAAGTGTAGGAGAAGAGCGAATCTCAAACATCTCCTATTTTTTCTTTTCTTTTCTTTTCTTTTTTTTTTTTTTTTTTTGCAGGATGGCAAGCCACCCATACCCCACAAACTTATTAAATATACTAACTCTGAAATCCCCATACCTCAGAGAAAAGGGAATATGCCATATTGGACTTAATATATGAAAGTCTGTTTTTTCAGCCATTCAGACACCATGTTTTGGGACTCGCTGTAGCAAGCCTTGACATTTCATATGGTTACCACTTATGAGACTGGGTACGTCCAGCTACTTACCAGGGCTAAATTGGTTGGTTTCTGTAATGATTGGCTTCTGGATTTGTCATGCAACTCACCAGCTACAAATTGATTGCTTTCTACAGTGATGGCCTCAGAGGTCCAGTAAGTCCTGCTGCTCACCATCTCTAAACTAATTGCTTTCTTCAGCAAAGGACCTCTGAGGTCAAGAACATCCCACTACCCACCAGTTATAAATTGATTGCTTTTGGCAACCAAGGACCTCTGTGATCAGAAAAGTCTGGCTATGTAGCATCACCAAACTGATTGCTTTCTACAACTAAGGGCATCTATTTTTGATAAAGCCCACTATGCCCAAGCTCTGAACTGACTGCTTTTTACAACCAAGGACCTCTGAGGTTAGTCCTGTTATGTACCAGCTCTTTAATGGTTGCTTTCTGCATGAGGTCAGGTAAGTCCTGATGTGTGCCAGCCCTAAACTGATTCCTTTTTGTAACAGAGGGCCTCGGTTGTCAGTTAAGACCTCTACAGTCCAGATCTAAACTGAGTGCTTCCTGCAACCAGTGGCTTCTAGGATTAGGTAAGTCCACTTCACACAAGCTCTGAATTGATTGTTTTCCACAAAGAAGGCCTCTGAAGTTGGGTAAGCGCATCTTGCTCACCTGCTCTAAACTATTGCTTTCCAGAACAGAGAGCTTCTGAGGTCAGATAGGGTCTGCTACACATTTGTACTAAACTGATTTTTTCCATTTTTTAATTTCTCCAAGTCTTTTGGGTTTCTAATACCATGACAGGAATATACCCCATTCATAAGTCAAAGTATGATTAAAGTTTATGAAATTAGTATTGTTTCAATCTTTGATGTTGGCCAGAAGTGCTCTTTGCAGCACACACAATGTGCCCAGTAATGACTCCTTCTGCAATTCGTACAGAGTTGCATGTATTGGTAACATAGCTAAGTATGATTGTAAATTATTTTTTATAAGACTTGTTGCTCCTTCTACTACTGGAACTGTCCTGGTGTCTTCCTTCAACGTTGCCTTCATTTCTGCCTGCCAATCCTGGTATTTTATGACTTTGTGTCTCTCTGCACATAAGACACTGTAGTCAATGAGTGTAGTAATTTCAATGATCACTGCTACTTTTGTAGTGGAAATGTGTTTTCCACAATGAAGAATCTCAAATGTTAGTTAAGTCCAGCAATGCATCAGCTCTGAATTGATTGCTTTCTGTAGTGAAGGTCCTCTGAGATCAGGTAAGTCCTGTTAAGAACCAAATCTGAAGAGATTGCTTTCACCAGTGAGAGGAGCCATTGATATTAGTTAATCCCCACTATGCACTAGGGCCACTGAGGTCAGGTATGTCCCACTTCACAACATCCCTAAACTGATTATGCTTCCTTAGTGAAGGACCTGTGAGCTCAGGCAAGCCCCATTACGCACAAGCTCTAAACTGATTGCTTTCAAGAATGATTGGCCTCTGAGTTCAGGTACATACCACATACCAGCTCTAAACTCCATGTTTTCTGATGTTTTTAATTTCTCCAAGTCTTTTGGATTTCTAATACCATGATGGGAATGGACCCCATTCCTAAGTCAAAGTGCAATTAAAGTTCATGAAATTAGTATTGTTGCACTCTTTGATGTTAGCCAAAAGTGCTCTTCGCAGCACCCGCAGTGTGCCCAGTAATGACTCCTTCTGCAGTTCGTATGGTGTTACATGAATTGGTAACATATCTAAATACGATTGTAAATTCTTTTTTACAAGCCCAGTTGCTCCTACTACTACTGGAACTGCCTGGGTATCTTTCTTCAACATGGCTCTCGTTTCTGCTTACAGATCAAGGTATTTTATGACTTTGTGTCTCTCTGTATGCAAGATACTGTAGTCACTGGGTGTGGTGACTTCAATGATCAATGCTACTTTTGTCTTCTTTTCTTGGACCACTATATCCAGTTTTCTAGCATCTATCTTTTGAACTGTTGGTATTGGGTGATCCCATGGGATATAAACTTCATCATTTCTATGATTCTTTCTGGCTCATGTTTCCAGTGTTTTTCAGCCACTTCAATACCATAATATTTACACAATCTCCAGTATAACAGTCTTGCCACATTATTATGCCTTTCAGTATACAGTCCCTCTGCCATTAGTGCATCGCAACCAGCAACAAGGTGTGTGACTGTTTCCAATTTGGTTTTACAAAACCTACATATGTCTGTTTCTCCCACATGTTCAATGGACTTTGTAAACCAGCGTGTATGTAGCCCACTATCTTGGGCTGCCAATATTAACCTTTCATTTCTTGATGCAAATTCACCTCTCCTTAACCATTCCTGCATTTGTTCTTGATCAACGTGAGGCTCTTCCAGAAGTTTTCTATACCTGCAGCTATATTTATGTTTTGTCTACATTTCTTGCCTTCTCATCTGGTCCTTCACCTTATATTCTTTCTTTTGTTTTTTAGCACATTCAATTGCTGCCTTGTTTTTATCCACTTCTGGGGGTTCTGGCGTGTAGATCATGAGACAAATGCCTGCAAGCTACAACTCCAAAAGCAGAAGGCCACAGCACTGCTAGATTGTAGAGCAGTGTGGCCGAAAGAGAGATATGCTGTGGGAATCCATGCAGTCAGGAAAACCGGCAAATGGAGACGTTGCCTAAAGTAGACAAATGGGCTGTCACCTGACAGTGGAAACAGCCATGCTACACAAGTGATCGGCAGAACAAGTAGCTAAAAAGGTCCGAATACAGTAAAAGCAGCTTACCTGTTGCCCTGTACAAGCATATGAATCCCCCACACACAGCCCGTACATTAAACCTCGCTGTGGGAAGCTGTCAGGAAAACCCAAAGAAGCTGCAGCTGCTGCTGAGCGATACAGTTGTACATACGCACTGTCGCTAGTACAGAAGTTACACCACAAGCATCCCTGCCCACACCCCCTAACAGTACAGATTGCCCCAGACTATCCTGAGCTTTGCAGAATATGTTTGGCCCATATACCAAATAATTGTGGCTGTCTGGTAAAGTAGTGGAACATCATTGAAAAGTGGAGTTAGAAAATAATGACAGACATTTCAGTTTCAGACTTCATACCTGTCAGAAAACCCATGCTAATGCAAGACCTGTTTTTCTATCAACCTTCTAAGTTTGTAGGAGCAAGATGTAAAAAGTGTCCCTGTTTGTACCACTGTTTTTATGGAGTTTTCCACATTACCAACCAAAAGAGGTTGAGAGGTACGCTTACAACAGACAGACACTGTCCTGCCAGAGCCTCCCTAGTGCAGTGGCAGGGTGAAACATGTCAACCATGGCAATCACAGTCTACCTACCCAACAGTGCAAAAGCAGCCACTGTAGAAAGGAACACTGACACAAAGGGGAGGGAAAGTATGTATGGGACTCAAAGGAGTATCAACCCACCTCCCATTCCACAGCAGCATGTGTGTAATGTGGGGGCTGCCAAACCCATCCAATGGTTGTTGCAGCTGGGGTACACACGTATGCAGACGCATGTAGGCAGAAAAGGATGCTACACAGAGATACATCCCTATGTAATCTCTGTCACTGAAATTGGGCCCCACATGATTGGCCAGCAGCAATAGCTGGGAGTTAAAGAGGACCTGTGTAGTACATGCAGAACCAGTGATGCAAGCAAGCTGGGAGACTCCTGCTGGACTACATTCACTTGTCAATTCCACGGCTGTGTGAACTGCACGTAGAGAATCCCTAGCAGGACAGGTAGTAAGAGCAAGGTGGTGTGTATACTGCTGCACAGGGCCACTTTGTCAGACAGCGCTTATACAGCAGGGTACAACACAAGGTGGTTTGTATACTGCTACAAAGGGCCACTGTGACAAACAGTGCTTATACAGCAGGGTACAACACAAGGTGTTGTGTATGCTGCTGCACAGGGCCACTGTGACAGACAGTGCTTATTCAGAGGGTACAACACAAGGTGGTGTGTATACTGCTGCACAGGGCCACTGTGACAGACAGTGCTTATTCAGAAGGGTACAACACAAGGTGGTGTGTATACTGCTGCACAGGGCCACTGTGACAGACAGCGCTTATTCAGAGGGTACAACACAAGGTGGTGTGTGTACTGCTGCACAGGGCCACTGTGACAGACAGTGCTTATTCAGAGGGTACAACACAAGGTGGTGTACAGCAACATACCCAAAGTCTGATAGTGGCCTATACTGAAGTTGTGTCTACATTCCGTTCCCTGCTACACTGGATGTGATGGATACCAAGAGGCCATCTACAAGTAGTGTTGCCATGATGGAATATGTGTATGAGTATAGCCCAAGTCAGCTTGGTAACAGACACAGCACAGTACCCAGCCAACGGGGCAAACCAGTGCTGGTAGTGGAGGGGTACCTTTACCATTTAGAGCATGAAGCACCCCCTAAATGGTACTGGGCATGCATTGAGCAGGGAATAAAGGCCTGCAGAGGCCGTGCCATCACTGTTCCCCATGGTGAGGGAGATGAACTGCAGAAATCATTGCCACACCAGTATGGCCCAGATGCAACAACTGCCCAGGTGGCTACACTGCAAGCAGATCTACAGCAGAGGATGGTAACCAGCCATGAACTGCCCAGTCTGGTAATGCAGAGTGTCCTTGGCACAGTGGATGACAATGTACTACAAGAGATGCCTTGCTGTGCCACCCTGCATCGTAGCTTCACCAGGGTATGGCAAAGGGCATGGGCATCCATGTCCACACCTCCAGCAACACTTGCAGATATTGTTGTCAGCCAGTACCCACTCCGTAGTGGCAGCTTTATCCTATGCAGAAAGTCGGATATGAATGGGACTGACTCCTTGGTTCTACTAACTACAGCACAAAATCTGGCAGATTTGTGCAGGTCAGACATCATACTTGGGGATGGCACCTTCCAACACGAGCCGATATTTGCCGTCAACTGTATACTTCACATGGATATATTGGCACCCCCACATCAGCAAGGATTGTCCCCCTGGTGTACTCTCTAATGACATGGAAATCAGAATCTGCATACAACAATATGTGGGAAATACTGAAGGTTATGGCTGCAAATCAGGGATGCACCTTGGCTCCATGGTATATTATGACTGATTTTGAGAAGGCAGCAATTTGTGCCAGCCAAAAGGCATTCCCTAAGAGTATTCTGAAGGGGTGCCTATTCCATTTTGCACAGATCATCTGGTGCCAGATCCAGCACCACCACCTTGTGGCCCTGTATGGTACGGACACTGCATTTTCAATAGCCATCCGCATGCTGATTACATTGGCATTCCTACCAATGGAAGATATTATCCCCGCATTTCAGAACATTGCGGCTACCTTACCTGACTGTGCTAAGCCTATAGGTGTATTTTTGGACCATCATTATGTGCGTGTCCGACCACAGAAATATGAATCCCACTGCTCAACACACCAATGCCTGCCATCTTCCTACCCATTGAAGTTCTGGAATTTGTGTGATGTTTCTGACATGGACTTCCTGTGGACTAATAACCAGGTAGAGGCATGGCATCGTTGACTGAAAGTGTTACTTGGATGCCATAGAGTGCAGCTGTCCAACCTTCTGTCTGTTCTGCAACAGGACCAGAACCTGACAGATACCTGAAGGGAGTCAATTCTGAGGGGGATGCCTGTGACACCACGTAGGAAGGCTATTGTTGTAAGGGAGCATCACCTAAAGCAAATCTTGCAACATAAGTGTGACTACAGTGATGTGCAGGATTTCCTACATGCTGTGGCATATTTCTACAAGTTGTGAATATATTTGGGTTTGGTACGCACCAAGCACTACACAAATCACTTTACATGTTGTGTTAATAAAGGCATAAAGGCTTTGTCCACAGCACATGGATTTCAAAATACCACTTGGCATCCAGTGACGGCCGCATGTTGGACTGACAGTCGCACATGTCAGCTTCTTGGGGGGGTGAAGAATGTATCACTATGGGGGGTTTGTGTCTGCCACCTATGGTTAGGGTGCAGGGTGTTCACTGCAGCTAAACTGCCAACCCGCCATGTGTCCACATCCAGCTGTCTCACAGGGGGTTGTTGCACTGCCTAGGTGCCTGAATCCACTTCTGGTTTGATTTCCAGTCCTGCTTGACGTTGATATGCTTCTGTAAATTAAGCAGAGATGTCATCTTAGATTTATTCTCCTCATGTTTCAAAACTTACACTACATTTGGATCTTGTGAGGTCAGTAGGTATTTGTGGAGTCCCACGATTGCAGATCTATACATGTAATCAATTTCAAGGAGGCCCATCCCTCCTTCGGAACGGGGAATATATAATCTTGGTATGCACTGATTTTTACAAATCATTTGGTAAGCATGAAGCTTCCTTCTTGTTTTAATATCCAGTATATCCAACACTTTTTGGGGCCAGTCAATCAGTCCAAAACTATAAGTTAGGACAGGAAGAGCTAACTGACTTATAGCTTGGATCTTGTTCCTAGATGTCAGTGCTGTTTTTAGGATTAATTTAAGTATTCTAAACTACTCCCTAGTGAGTTTTATTTGCATTTGTTCATGTTTTCTTGCAGATCCTTCACCAACTCCCAACTATTTATACACTCCCTCTTGCTTAAGTTCTTTTATATCACATTCTTGTCCCAAACTGATGTTTTCCTGGTGCTGCAGTTTTCCTTTTTAAGGGTTAGTTTTGCACATTTATCTAGACCAAATGACATTCCAATATCATCTGAAAAAGTTTTGAAAACCTGCAGCTGTGATTTCAGTGCCTCATCTGATGAGCTATACAGTTTTAAATCATTGACAAAGAGAAGATAAGAAGTCATTAGACTTTGTTGTTTTCTAGAAGCCAAATTGTAGCCATGGCCTAAGCTATTAAATAAACAACTTAATGGATTAATGGCAAGGCAGAATAACAACAGTGATAACGAATCACCCTGGAATATCCCCCTTTGAATTTTTATCCCTGGGATAATAATCTATGCTTTACCATGGCTTAATTGCAAAGTGGTCTGCCACTGTTTTGATGTAGTCAATCAGTGTGAGGTGTATTTTATACATTTTTAAGCACTCTTTTATCCATGAATGTGGGATACTATCAAATCCTTTTTTGTAGTCAGTCCATGCCATACTTAGATTATTCCCCTTCTTACAGTTCCCCACTATAACTTTGTTTAACAACAAATGATCCTTTGTTCCATATGACTTTCTTTTATTGCTCTTTTGTTCTACTGCCATAATTGAGTTTTCTTCTAAATGACTATAGACTCTGTCAGCATCAATTCCTGTGTATAGTTTATATGTTGTTGGAAGACAAGTTATTGGTCTATAATTTTTAGGGTAGTTGCAGATTCACTCTTAAGTAAGAGCATTGTTTTTCCTGTTGTTAACCATTGCGGTGTGTGTTTGGGGTGCACATATAAATAGTTCTTACTCATAGCTAAATCCTCATGCAAAGAAGTTAAGACTAAACTAAAAGTTAGGTATTGCATCTGGGCCTGGGGTTTTCCAGTTAGAGGCTTTTCTCAACTTTGTTTCAATCTATCTAGTTGTTAGTTCATCCCATTTCATATCCTGTACCTTTAAACTTCTTATTCTTTCTTTTACTTGTTCTATTCATTTAGCATCTTTATGTTCCTTGGGATCTTCATAGATACTTCTCCAAAATGTATCTACTTCCTCTTTTTTTGGCAGTCTTTCAATTCCTTTTACCTTATTTCCCAATTCTCTGTAAAACTTTTTGGGTCATTAATAAATTGCTTATTTTGTGCTTTTCCCGTATATTTATCTCTGTATCTTCTAAGTCTTTCTGCCTGTTTTGAAATTTTTGATTTGTTATCTCCATTAGTGCATAATAGATCCTGGTCTATTCTTATACTGTGCATTGCTTTTATCACATCTATCTTTCTTAGTATTTTTGTTGATATATTCCCTCTTCTATAATCTTCTAACAATGACAGTTCTTAGACCCGTTGCTCCAACTTCTATTGGAACTATCTGAATACTTTTCTTCCACATTGCTCTCATCTCTTTCTGGTAATCCTGCTATAGCTTTATAGCTTGATGTGTTCGATAATTCCATGATGGTGTTCGCTTTTGCCCCCTCTTTTCCCTCACTACCCTCTGTTCCTGTGGTAAAACTTTATTAGTTATTAATTTAGCAGCGCAGTAATATATTCTGTTTACTTCTGTTATATCCCATGAATCTCTATGGATAGTCCTAATTGCTGTCTTCATCTGTTTTATCAAACTTCTGACTTTTGGGGTTTTATTAACCTTTTGCAGTCTATTTCTCTCATTGATCTTGATATATCTGTCTTTGTCTATTAAATCAAGCAACTCTTCTCTTAACTCATTTTCTTCCATACTGAGGGCACATCCTTGGTCTCTGTTTCCTGCGGGCTTTCTATAGAAAGTTCTGTAGCATCTTCCTGTGGCACATTTTCTTCAGTTTCATCCTGTGTCATCTGTTGTTCTGTCATATGGGAACTCATTGATCTATCACTCCTCAACATTGACTACGTCAGAGTTTCCACAGTTTCCTGTTCCATTCCTTGCTGTATAGCTTCAAATGAACATTCATACTGGTTTCCTGTGGAAGGCTCCAAAATATCTTGATATGGCACCTGACCAATTACTTCCTGTTCCACTGGTTTCCCCTTAATTTGGATATCCATTGCTCTATCCTTTTGTGGTGCTTTCTGTATTTTTTTTACTGCACTGAATCCTTCTCTTTGCAGCTGTTCCATAACCTCAATTTCTATTTCTTTGACTTCTCCATTACTAATCTCTTTTTCTACTTTTCCTCTTAGTCTTGAATGCTGAATGCTTTCAGCAAATAGGGGCCTCTGAATTCAGGTAAGTCCCACAACACACCACTTCTAAAATGACTGCTTACAACAACAAAGGCCCTCAATACTCACCAGCTCTAAACTGATTGCTTTCTGCAGGAAAGGACCTCTGAGGTCAAATGTGTGTCAGCAATAAACTGAGAGCTTTCCACAATGAAGGGCCTCTAATGTCAAGTATGTCCTACAATGCACCAGATCTAAACTGATTTTTTTCCACAGAGAAAGGCCTTTCTGGTTTGGTAAGTCTTTTTATGCACCAGCTCACAACTGGTTGCTTTCTACAATTAAGTGTCTGTTAACTTATGTAAGTCCTACTACTCATTGGCTCTAAATTGATTGTTTTTCACAGTGAAAGGCCACTGAGGTCATGAACATCTAGCTATCTCCCAGGTCTAAACTGATTGCTTTCTGCAATGAAGGGCCTTTGAGATCAAATATGTCAAACTTCACATCAGCTTCAGACTAATTGCTTTCTGCAAAGATGTGCTTCTGAGATCTGGTAAGTCCTGCTAATCATCAGCTCAAAATTGATTGCTTTCATCATCGAACAGCCACTGAGGTCAAGTATATCACAAAGCCACCAGCCAAGGGTCTCTGATGTCATTTAAGTCCTGCAATGCACCAGCTCTAAATTGATTGCTTTCTGCAACCAATGGCCTCTTAAGGTCAGGTAAATCCCACTATGTACAAGCTCTGTTCAGAGCATCTGAGGTTAGTGCCTTTACTATAAACTGATTGTTTTCCAAAACAGAGGCTCGTTGAGGTTGGGTAAGTCCTACTGCACAATAGCACTAAACTGATTGTTTTCCACAGTGAAGGGCCTCTGGGATCAGGTAAGGCCTTCTGAGCACCAACTCTATAAACACATTGCTTTTGCTGTTTTTAATTTCTCCAAGTCATTTGGGTTTCTAATGCCATTATGGGAATGGAGTCCATTCCGAAGTCAAAGTGCAATTAAAGTTCATGAAATTAACATTGTTTATCTTTGATGTCAAAAATGCACTTTGCAGCACCTGCAGTGTGCCCAGTAATGATTCCTTCTGCAATTCGTATGGAGTTACATGTATTGATAACATATCCAAACATTAATGTAAATTCTTTCTTATAAAACCTGTTGCCCCTACTATTGTTACTACTGGAACTGTCTGGGTATCCTTCTTCCACACTGCCCTCATTTCCACCTGCAAATCCTGGTCTTTTATGACCTTGTGTCTTTCTGTATGTAAGACAGTGTAGTCACTGGGTGTAGCAATTTCAGTAATCAGAGCTACTTTTGTCTTCTTTTCATGGACTACTATAGCTGGTTTTCTTGCATCTATTTTTGAACCGTTGGTAGTGGGTGATCCCATGTGATATAAGCTTCATCATTTTGTATGATGCTTTGTTTCTCACGTTTCCAGTGTTTTTCAGCCACTTCAATACCATAATGTTTGCACAATCCCCAACGCAACAGTCCTGCCACATTATTAATTATGCCTTTCAGTATACAATCTTGCCATTAGTATATCACAACCAGCTACAAGATAGACAACTGTTTCCAGTTCTGTTTTACAGAACGTACATTTGTCTGTTTCGCCCACGTTTAATGGACTTTGTAAGCCAAAGTGTATGTAGTCTACTATCTTGGGCCACCAGTATTAACCTTTCATCTTTTGTTTTAAATTCACCTCTCCGTAACCATTCCTGAATTCAGTCCTGATCAACATAAGGTTGCTCCAAGAGTTTCCTATACTTGCAGCTATATTTATGCATTTTCACATTTCTTGCCTTTTCATCTGATCCTTCACCTTATATATTCTTTCTTTTATTTTTTGGTACATTCAGTTGCTGCCTGATTTTTATCTACTTCTGATTTGATTTCCCTTCCCACTTGATATGGGCATGTTTCTGCTAAACTAAGCAGGGAAGTCATCTTAGATGTTTTCTCCTCATGTTTAAGAACTTTCATTACATTTGGGTCTTGTGAAGTCAACAGATATGTGTGCAGTCCCAAGGTTGCAGATCTGTACATGTAATCGATTTCAAGGAGGCCCATACCCCTTTCAGAACGTGGGATATATAATCGTGGTATGCACTGATTTTTATAAATCATTTGTTGAGCATGAAGCATCCTTCATCTTTTCCTGTCTAACAAGTTTTGGGGCCAATCAATCTTTCCAAAGCTGTAAGTTAAGACAGGAAGAACAAATTGGTTTATAGCTGGGACTTTGTTCCTAGATGTCAATGCCGTTTTTAATAGCACTTTAAGCCTTCTAAAATATCTTTACTGAGTTTTTTTTGCACTTGTTCATGTTTTATTGTTGATCCTTTATCAGTTCCCAAATACTTATATGCTCCCTCTTGCACAAATTCTTTCATATCACATTCCTGCCCATACTGATGTTTTCTTGGTGCTGCAGTTTTCTTGCTTTAAAGGTTGCTTTTGCATATTTATCAAGCGCAGATGACATTCTTATATCATCTGAAAAAGTTTTAACCACTTGGAGATGTGCTTTTAGTTCCTCATTTGATGAACTATGCAGTTTTAAATCATATACAAAAAGAAGATGAAAAGTCTTTACACTTTGTTGTTTTCTAGGAGCCAAATTATAGCCATGGCCTAATCTATTAAGTGGACAGCTTAATGGGTTAAGGGCAAGACAGAATAGCAGCAATGACAGGGAGTCACACTGGAATATCCCCCTTTGAATTTGTATCCCTGGAACAATACTTTGTCCTTTATCATGGCTTAATTGCAAAGTTTCTACCACTGTTTCATGGTCACTGTAATGTAATCAATCAATGTAGGTTGCATCTTATACATTTTAAGTGCTCTTTTATCCAGAATGTGGGATACTGTCAAATTCTTTTTTGTAGTCAGTTCATGCCATACTTAGATTCTTCCCCTTTTTACAGTTCTCCACTATGACTTTATTTAACAACAAATGACCCTATGTTCCACATGACTTTCTTTTATTACCCCTTTGTTCTATTATTTTACTTTCTACTCTGCTATATGCTGCCCCTATCCTCACTAACCTACAGACTAATCTATTAACTAAGATATTAACTAAGCTAGAACTTATCTACAATAAAAAAGCTAAACTTGTTACTAATCTACCCTATTTTTGGCACCACTGCCTTTCACTAAAAAAACTGCACTGGCTGAAATTCCACCATCAACTCCTTCAACCTCAGCTACACCTGACTCACTCCATCTTAAACCAGTCCTAGTCTTGTCCCACTGTTTCAACTCTCATCACTCCCTATTTTCCTAGTCATAAACTACTCAGGTCTAACCATCACCTCCTGCACATCTACAAACCCAATAAATCCATTGACAAACTTCTCTATAATCACTCTATCAGTGCTGCATGGAACAAACTGCCCCTATCCATAAGAACAATCTCTAACTGCTTCAAAAAAACATTAAAAAACTATCTGCTAAACTCATGGACCTGCTCCTGCACTGACCCAATGTAACCTTCCAGCTGACGAGATATTATATTCTATTTCTCAAACATTCTGCAAGATACATTAATGTGCCTATGTACAGTATTAATCTTCTCATGTTTACTCTTGCATTGTATCCACACTGTCACTGCAATCATTGTGTCTTTCTGTACCTTCAAAAAAAAAAAATTCACTATGCTATTTATGCTATATAACAAGGTATTATTTTTCCTTATCTATATATTGTCTTATATCTACAATGAATTTGTACCTTGACTATGTGTTTTATAATTCTGCATATGCCTACTGTAAAAATGCTATTTGTATTGAATGTAGCTATATGTTTTTACTATTTTACTGTATACTCTGTACTATATTATGTACCTATTGCAGCTTTTCTCCTCAGGTCTGCACTGAAAGGGGCATGTGCTCAGTTAGAACAACCCATTCAACAAATGTCAAATAAATAAGTAAATGAATAAATTGAGTTTTCTTCTAAATGACTATAAACTGTCGGTATCAATTCCAGTGTATAGCTTATACGCCATTGGAAGGCAAGCTATTGGTCTGTAATTTTTAGGATAACTTTCAGATTCACTCTTAAGTAGGAGCATTGTTTTTCCTGCTGTTAAAAAGGCTGCTGTCTGTTCAAGGTGTGCATATAAATAGTTCTTACTCATGGCTAAATCTTCACACAAAGATGTTAATACTTTTAACCAGAAGTTAAGTACTGCATCTGGGCCTGGGGTCTTCCAATTGGAGGCTTCTTTTAACTTTATTTCAATCTGCCTGGCCGTTACTTCATCCCATTTCATATCCTGCATATTTAAACTTCTTATTCTTTTATTTATTTATTTATTTATTTATTTATTTTGCCAATGAAGGGCCTTTGATGTAAGGTAAGCTCCTATATGCAATAGCTCTAAATGGGTTTCTTTCTGCAAAGAAAGGCCATGGACGCCAAGTAAGTCCCACTAAGCAACATATCTAACTGATTGCATTTCTCAGTGCAGGGTCTCTGACATTAGGTAAGCCCCATTATGAAGTAGCTCTGAAATGATTGATTTCAACAATAATGAGCCACTGAGGCCAGGTATGTCCCATGATTCACCAGCTCTAAACTGTTTGCCTTCTGCAACCAAATGCATCTAAGATCAGGTAAGCCCCACTACTCACTAGCTGTAAATTGATTGCTTTTCAGAACTAAGGGCTTCTGAGGTCAGGTGAGTCGTGCTTTGCACCAGCAGTTCAGTGATTGCTTTCTGCAACTAGGAGCCTCTGAGATCAGGTAAGTTTTGCTACTCACCAGCTTTAAAATAATTACTTTCTGCACCCAAGGGCATCTGAGGTTAAACAAGTCTTGCTAATCACCAGCTATAAACTGTTTGCTTTCTCCAATGAGGCACATATAAGGTCAGGTAAGGCCTCTACATACTAGCTGTAAACTGACTGCTTTCTGCAACCAAGGACCTCTAAGGTCAGGTAAGACCTATTACTCACTGGAAATCAATTGCTTTTCAGAACTAAAGGCCTCTGTGTTCAGGTAACTTCTGCTACATACCAGCTGTATAAGTCCAGCTACCTACCAACTCTTCTAATTGCTTTCAGCAACAAAGGGCCTCTTGAGGTCAGAAAAGTTCCACTCTATACCAGACCTGCTAACCACCAGTTCAGAAATAAATGCTTTCCTCAAAGAAGTGCCTCTGAGTTCAGACACATACCGCAGTGCTCCAACTCAGAACTGATTGCTTTCTGCAACAAAGGGCCTCTGAGCTCAAATTAGTCCTGCTTTTCACCAGCTCTTAACTGATCACTTTTAACAACAATGGGCCTCTGAGATCAGTTAACTGGTTGCTTTCCTCACTGAAGTCCTCTGAGGACAAGTATGTTCTGCTGTTTAAACCAGCTATAAACTGATTGATGTGAAGTTGTTCAATCTTGCCTTCATTCTTACTGATGGATTCTGAGCCGATCCTTGACTCTGAGTCAGCCAATTTGCAAAGCTCGAGGTTTCTTACAGCTCGAGGCCAAAGCCCTATCCCACAATGCATCACTACATTCCCCAGATCTAGTTTGCTGCTGCAACTGATCGATCATTTCTCTACAGCTCAGGCCGTTGGAGAGATAAGTTTAATATTTTCAACTATTTTTTTCCTTAATAATTACCTTTTTGCTGGTTAGTTAGGTTTGTGAAAGTATTGTGATTAGTATGGTTTATCTGTTTTTTGGATTTATATCCTTTTTCTGATATATATATATATATATATATATATATATATATATATATATATATATATATATATTATTGAAAACACAAACCACAAATCCCATCCAGTACTTGAATCCAAGAAGTAAATTGTAATCCACACAACAGATACGTAAGGATCCAAGGACAGCAGATGTTTCTTATAAAACTTTCCTTTTAATATAGGACAACCAAAAACAAGGACATAAGTGCATTCATAGCAGTGCCACTTCATCAGATGTATAACATAGTATAAAACACATCAAACATTTACATAGTAACTTACTAAGTCACATGACTAAGCTCAATCACAACTAAAAGGCATATGCATTTTAGAAACAAATTTAATAATATAAGATATGATATAAAATAGCTCATATAAAAAGTCTTATATAAAAAATCTTCCATATAAAAAAGTTTATATCCCTCCTTAGTTAATATAACTACAAAAACAATATTTTATATATATATATATATATATATATATATATATATATATATATATACATATATATATATATATATATCTATATAAAAAGAAGCTGCCCATCGCTACGCCATGTTTCTGCCAATAAATACATTCATTGAACACATATATTATTCTGTAGAACACATTCTGCTAAATTAATCAATAATTCCATCTCTTTGTCTGAACAATCACTATACATCTGCAAAAAATACTTTAATTTTAATAATCTATCATCATTGGGAATCACAGTAAACAATGATGTTATATTTAATATAACTAGCAGTAGTTCCTGAGTGATTTGTATAGTTTCAGTACATAAAAATAAATCATTTAAAAAATGTTGGGTGTCTCTCAGAACATGTTCAGTTTCATTTAGAATACGTCTAAGTTTTTTCTCAATAAATATAGATGCTGGCTCTGTGCACCAGTTTCTACCTGTTACTGTAGGACATAAAGGGGGATTAATTAAATCTTTATGTGTTTTGAGTAAACTTTGAATGATAGGTAACAAGGGACTTGACACAGTTAAGAAGTCCAACAATTTACTATCTATCAACTGTGTATGTAATAAATTCCTTAGTCTTTTATGAACATTGTTGATCATATTGTCAGCTTTTTCATTCAAAATCTTTGAATAAAATAAGTCATTAGATAACAGTTCTAGCATATCTGTAGTATACCTAACAGTATCAAATAACACTGTTGGACCACTTTTATCAGCTGGTCTGACTATAATATTTTCATTTTCCTGTAGTTTCTTTAATACTAGGTATTTTTGTTTGGTTAAATTATATTTCATTCTGTGCTTATTGCAAGAATTATCTTGGTGTTTCTTTTGTAACTTATAAAAATCTTCCAAACATAATTTCTCAAATGCAGTTACTAAACAATTGGCATTGGGTATATAAATACTGGGTTTCCTAAATTCACATGTATTATTACTAATAATAAATTCCTTGTCTTTGAAATTCAATTTTAAAAGCATATTCCTAATAAATAACTTGAAATCTGAAATCATTTCGGTAAAATCTACCTTTTGTGTTGGAATGAACGATAAACCTTTTGTTAACAGTGACATTTCAGCTTCAGATAACACATGGGTGGAAAGATTTAAAACTAAACCTTCCGTTTGTCCCAGAGTCTTTTTTAATGTTGGTGTGCCATTCGCTTCTCCTTCTATCTTCTGTTTCACTGGGTTCTGACCTCTCGAATGTGACCTGCATTGATTTAACATCCTTTTCTCCTTGATAGGCAGTGGAAATGTCATGGATCCCAAAAAAGGCAATGAAACAGTTGTTTTCATTTAGCTTTACAGGAGTTTGGCTTTTAGTAAAAGCAGTTGTAAGTTCCTGTTTGTCTGAACAATGCACTTGAGCGGTTGAGTTAGACGTTGATGTTTCAAGTTCTCTGACTTGTTCATGTTCAGAGACGTTGCTCATGTTACTACTACATATTGTTTTTGTAGTATTAACTAAGGTGGGATATAAACTTTTTTATATGGTAGATTTTTTTATATAAGACTTTTTATATGAGTTATTTTATATCATATATTATTAAATTTGTTTTTAAAATGCATATGCCTTTTAGTAGTGATTGAGCTTAGTCATGTGACTTAGTAAGTTACTATATAAATGTTTTATGTGTTTTATACTATGTTATACATCTGATGAAGTAGCACTGCTACGAAAGCGCTTATGTCCTTGTTTTTGGTTGTCCTATATTAAAAGGAAAGTTTTATTAGAAACATCTGCTGTCCTTGGATCCATACGTATCTGTTTTGTATATATATATATATATATGTGTGTGTGTGTGTGTATATATATATAGTTTTTGGGTGTGGACCTTGTTTCTTCTGTGTTAGCCGTTTAGGTTATTTGCCCTATCCTAAGCCGAGTTAGGCTTTTGCAGTTTTCTGCAATTTTTTGGTTAGCCAGTTAGGCTCTTGGCCATTTGTTGGCTGTTGTTTGTTTTCCCTTACCCTGTTAGGCTTTCTCTGTTTGCACAGTCTTAGGAGTTTTACAGTAAGCTGCCTTTTGATACTTATAGCTGGTTAGGCTTAGTTTCCTTTTGACAAGGTGTTGTTGTTTTTGCTGACTTTTACAATGTCTGAGAAGGCAAATTCAGGGTTTAAAAGATGCCCTAAATGTTGTCAAAAGATGTCGATTACTGATGGCCACTCCACATGTGTGTATTGCTTGGGTGAGGTCCATTTACAGGAGGTTTGTTCCATTTGTCATGGGTTCAGCTCTAGAGTGTTAGCTGAAAGAAAATGTAAGCTAGTGGAGTGGGGATTGATTGCTTTCCAATCAGACTTGGATTCTGCTCTGGGATAACCAAAACCTTCTTCTCCCGCCTCTTCCACTAGTTTGGCTCTGAAGGGCTCTTCAGTTCTGAAATCTTCCAAAAAGTCTATGGTCTCAGCTCCAGTCTCATTGGAACCGGCCATAAAGGTTGTTGGTAGGAGCCGGTCCCCAGTCTTGGAACCGGTATCTCCTACCTTGAGATCCTCAATTCTAGGTTCACCGGCTCCATTGGTGGTTTCCTCTTGGGCTTTCAGACTCTCTGATTCAGACGTGGACCGAGTGGTGCGGAGACTTTTACAGGATCTGGCGCTTGCTAAAATTCTGTCGGCTTTGACTCAAGCAGCTTCAGAACTGACAAAGTCCTCTCCTGTTGTTTCTGCTCCTCCTCCGACTCGAATCAAGACGTCGGAGCCAGAGGAGGCTATTCAGTTGTTGGTGGAACCGTCAATACTGACACTCACTTCTGACCTGTCTGTACTGACCACCCTGATGTCCTCTGCTCCGGCGGCAGAATCTGGGAGCCTACACTCTCCTGTCGGTTCCGGGGGTAGTCGAACCGATACGTTGGTTTCGACTCTTCCTGTTGGGGCTTCGGCATGAATGAGTTTGGCTCCTACCTTGGGCTTGGAGCCGGTGGTTCTAGTGCAGGAGGAGTCTTCAGCGTCTTTGGACCTGGGTGCTTCCTTGCATCGGAGCCATGGGGCCTTCAATGCCATGAGGAGGGCTTTGTCCCCCCGGACTTCCACAACCTCTGATATGGCCACCTCCTCCCAAAAGGCACCTGCATCTTCTCTGCTACCACAGGTTCACCATAAGCGTAGGGACCCAGAGCCTCAGGACACCCCTTTGGGGGAACCTTGCTCTTCTGAGACCTCACCAGAGATTCCCACTGAGGAAGTTCCTCGGAAGAGGTTATGTAAGAGGAGACATTTAGATTCCCCTCAGGAATCCATCACATCGGACATCGATTTGGAGGAATTGGAAGGGTCCCCAAGGTCCCACTCTGAGGATATCTCCTTCGGGAATATCCTTGAGATCCTTAAGCAGAGGGGAGAATGGCAGCCCCTGAACCCTACTGAGGATGAATCGGTGCTCCTGAAGGCTTTCAGGTCCCGACCCTCCACTTCTTGGGTGTCTCCACCCTTTGATGAGTTGATGGATCTTTTGTCTTGAAGGGCGTGGGAGTCACCAGATTCTATGGAGCCTGTTCCTAGAAGGCCCAACAAGTACATTTCAGTGCCTCAAGATAAGTCTTTCTTATCCAAACCCATACCTGTTGATGCCATGGTGGTGGTAGCAGCCACTAAAAAAGAGATGTCGGAGACTTCTACATCTGTCCATCCTCCTAATAGAGAGTCTAGGATCATGCACAGATACGGGAAGCGCATGTTCAGTTCTACGACCTTTGCCCTTCACTCACTGAACTATCTAACCCACTTCACAAGGCTTCAGAGAGATCTCCTGAAGGAGCTTGAAGATACTCACCAGAGTGCAGTAGCTGATTCTGCTGTGAACAAGGTGACATCTCAGCTTGCTACCCTCAACTCCAGCGTAAACGCTTCCATGCACCTCTTGTCTTATGCAGCTGATGGAATGAGTAGGGCTGCGGGTACAGGAATTGCTTTGCAAAGACATTCCTGGATGCACTTATGTTCTTTTGCAGAACCTTTTAAGTCGTCATTTGTGAATGCCCCCTTCGATGGTTCTTCCTTGTTTGGACCAAAAGTTAAAGAGACCCTCACCAGATGTGAGCAAGACAGTAAGACTCTATCTGCCATTGGAGTCCATTTTTCTACCCCTACAAGACCTTATCCCAAAGGTCAACGGGGAGGCAAAATGTGGTTCTGTAAGACCCAAGGAGCCTTTCTGAACTCACAAGGTGAAGCCTCCTCCAGGGGCAGAGGGGGAGGCAATGGTGGAAGACGATGCTCATGCAACAGAGGGGGTCCACAGAACCAGAGTGACAGGGATCAGTTCCTTGGGAAGCGCTATCAGTGCTCCTGAAAGGAGGCCCAACTGCCCTGCTCTGGAGGCAGTCGGGGGATGTTTGTCTTTGTACCTAGGTGCCTGGCTAAAAATCTCAGAAGACCAATGGGTACAAAACATTATATCCAGAGGATATTCCATCCCCTTTCTCTCACAACCCAGGCCAACAAAAGGAATCCCAGACATTCCACTCAGTCTATGGGATGTGGCATCTGTAGAGGTCCAAAAGCTATTGCAAAAAAGAGTCATCCAGCCAGTCCCAGCAGACCAGCAAGGATCTGGAACTTACTCAATATTCTTTTTGGTACCAAAGAAGACAGGGGACCGGTGACCTATTTTGGACCTCAGCAGACTCAACAAATATGTGGTAAAGATGAAGTTCCAGATGGTCATGCTTCAGTCTATTCTCCCGTTTTTAGGGAGGGACAATTGTATGTGCTCTGTAGATCTGCAGGATGCGTACTACCATATCAAAATGGCTAGGCCATCCAGGAATCATCTGCGCTTCAGGCTGGGAGCCAGTCACTTCCAGTTTCGGGCCCTGCCCTTTGGTCTCACAACAGCCCCCAGAGAGTTCACCAAATGTATGGCAGTGGCAATGGCTCACTTGAGACATTTAGGAATCCAGGTGTTTCCTTACTTGGACTGGCTCCTTACTGCTCCCACCAGGCATCAACTTATTCGGGCAAGGGACGCTACCATAGATCTATGCTTACAGCTGGGTATTACGATAAATTCAGAAAAGTCTGCTTTATTGCCATTAGAGCGTACTGTCTTTATAGGAATAGACTTAGACATGGTCAGCATGTCCCTGAAGCTCCCTCCCGAAAGAGTGATTACCCTTCGACAACAAATTGTGGATCTCCTGTCAAGACAAAAAGCACCAGCATCACAGATTCTCAAGCTGCTCAGCACTATGGCAGCAGCGATTATTGCAATACCCCTTGTGAGATCTCACATGTGCATTCTTCAGTGGCTGCTATTCACACAGTGGACATTTCAGGACTTACCAATGAATCATCCAGTTCTGATTATTAACTCTTGCAAGGACAATCTTCTGCGGTGGCTAACGTCTGAGATGGTGACTATGGGACGTCCATTTGTCTTCCCCACTCCAGTTGCAACAGTAACCACGGACGTCTCCCTCATCGGGTGGGGGGCATTATCAGGGACGGACAGCCCAAGGTACATGGCAGGCTCATGAGGCTTATTTGCACATAAACGTCCTGGAGATGAGAGCGGTTCTTTTAGAGTTGTAGTCCTTTCAAGACTGTCTTCCCCTAGGCACAATTGCAATCCAGTCAGACAACATGTCCATAGTTTGGTACATAAACAAACAAGGAGGAACCAAATCTTACCCCCTGGGTTGAGAGGCTCTAAGATTATGGAAATGGGCAGAGTCCACCCAGCATTTTCTGATAGCAATGCACATTCCAGAGAAATCCAATGGGATAGCGGACAGACTCAGCAGAGCTATTCTGTTGCCTCACAAGTGGTCTCTCAAGAACGAAATAGCGGAAATGATTTTCCGCAGATGGGGCTAGCCTTGCTGCGACCTTTTTGCCATCCCCACAAACACCAAGTGCAGTAACTGTTTTGCCTGATCCCTCAACAGGGACAACCCTCGAGGGACGCACTCATCCACGATTGGCCTCCAGGACTCCTATATGCTTTCCCTCCCTTTCCACTGATTCCCAAAGTTTTGCAGAAAGCCAGTTTTCTGGGCAGGACACTTATCTTAATAGCCCCATATTGGCCTCGTCAAATTTGTTTCCCCTTCCTGAAGCCTCATCTACTGGAGGAGCCTTGGATCCTGGACCCAGTGCCAGATCTGTTGACTTACTCGTCAGGAGCTCTTCGCCCTTCTCTTCAGTCCATCAAACTGACAGCTTGGCTGCTCCAATTCCCAAAATAGCCAGGTTCCAGAATTTATCAGAAGAGGCTCGACATATTCTCTTGCCGTCTCACAAATCTTCAACCAGGAAACTTTACCTCAGTAAGTGGAAAAGGTTTTCCATCTGGGCACAGCAGAATAACATTGACCCTTTCCTTTCGGATATTTTGGAATTTCTAACAAAACTGTTCAATGAAGGAGCTGCAGCAGCAACCATTCGAGTCCAACTGGCTGCTATTTCTAATTTTCCTATAGGTGCATCTGAAAATGGTATTGTGTCTAATAAGCTGGCTAAGGCTTTTTTTAAAGGTATGATGCACTTAAAACCACCAATCAGATCTCCTACTACTCCATGGAACTTAAACCTAATCCTGTCCAAAATTATTCTTCCACCCTTTGAACCTGCCTTTTCTTGTGAACTGAAATATCTTTCTTGGAAGACCATTTTCTTGGTGGCTATTACATCAGCACGCAGAATTTCAGAATTGCAAGCCCTTTCTATTAAGCAGCTGTACTTAATATTTCACAAAGATAGGGTTTCCCTCAGGACGAATTCATCATTCTTACCGAAAGTGTGTTCAGAATTCACACTAAATCAGACGATTGAATTACCTGTTTTCTTTCTCAATCATTCAAATCATTTGGAATATATGCTTCACAAACTGGCCATCCATAGACAACTTTGCTTCTATTTGGACAGGACAAAAGATCATAGAAGGGCTGATCAGCTGTTTGTCTCCTTCTCGGATTCTAAAAAAGATGCACCTGTCTCCAAATTTACCTTGTTGAAATGGCTCTCTGATTGTATATCCTTTATCTACAGTGAAGCGGGTATTGCATTACATAACAAAGTCAAGGCTCATTCTACAAGAGCGGTTTCTACTTCTGCAGCCTTCTTGACCAGGTTACCTATTGATTCAATTTGAGCAGCTGTCACCTGGTCAAATCCACATACCTTTATATTTCACTACAAAGTGGACAAGGCCTCTAGGGACAGAGCTTCATTTGGGTCTTCTGTCCTGAAGCAGGTACTCCCATGAGCCACCCAAGATTGTGATGCTGGGGATGCTACCCATCAGTAAGAATAAAGGCGAGATTGAACAACTTCACATAAAGAAGTTATGTACTTACCATAACGTTCCATGTGAGTTGTTCTTCTGCATTATTCTGACCCCCACCTACCCCCTTCCTATGTCTGGAAGTTCGAGAGGTTCTGTCTTGGTTTTGGTTTTCCTGAGGAGCTTCCTCTCACAGTGGCCTGTATGATTTCCTTGAAATCTGGGGTAGGTTTTATGCTAGTTGGCAGCAAACAAAATCCGGGGAATGTAGTGGTGCATTGCGGGATAGGGCTTTGGCCTCCAGCTGTTAGAGACCACGAGCTTTGCAAAATGGCCGACTCGGAGCTGAGGATCGGCTCCGAACCCATCAGTAATAATGAAGGCGAGAAGAACAACTCACATGGAATGTCATGGTAAGTACATGACTTCTTTTTTTCTGCAACTAAGGCTTCTGAGGTCAGGTACATCCCTCTACATGCCAGCTGTAAACTAAATACTTTCTGCTACCAATGGCCTCTCAGGTCAGGTAAGTCTTGCTACTCGCAAGTTCTGCACTAACTGTTTTTCATTACGAAGGCCTTTGAGGTCAGGTAAGTCCTGTAACACATCAGAGGGCCTTTGAGGTTAGGTAAGTCCTGCTATACACTAAAGCTAAACTGCTTTCTACAGTGAAGGACTTCTGAGGTAAGGTAAATCCTGCTGTGCACCAGTTCTAAAATGATTGCTTTTGTCACTGAAGGGCCTTTGGCATCAGGTAAGTCCCACTATGCTCTGGATCTAAACAGTCTCCTTTCAGCAGCCAAGGACCTCTGAGGTCAGATAAGTCCAGCTTCACATAAAGTTATGCTTACTGCTTTCTACACTGACATTTCTGTAGGGTCAGGTAAGGCCTACTAAGCACTAATACTAAACTGATTGCTTTCTGCAACAAAGGGGTTCTGAGGTCAAAGTCACTTTATACTCCAGTTCTAAACTGCTTTATGCAATCAAGGGCCTCTAAGTACAGGTACGACCCTGAATGCACAAGCTCAGGAATTAATGCTTTCTGCAACAAAATGCCTCTAATGTCAGGTAACTCCCAGTACACAGCAGCTCTAAAAGGATTTGCTTTTGTAACAAAGTCCTTCTGAGTTCAGGTATATTCCTCTATGCTCCATCTCTAACTTGATTTCTTTCCACAACAAAAGGTCTCTGAGGTTGGGTAAATACAATTATGCACAAATTGTAAACTGATTACATTCCTCAGTGAAGAACCTCTGAAGTCAGATATGCCCAAATATGCACCATCTCTAAACTGATATCTTTCCACAATGAAGAGCTCCTGAGTTCTAAGTCCCACGATACCCCAGTACTAAAATGTGTGCTTTCTGCAAAGAAAGGCCTGTCATTTCAAGTATTTCCTGCTATGTAAATGACTGTCTTCTGCAGCAAAGAGCTTCTGTGGTCAGATAATTACAAATCCACAACAATTTTAAACTGATTGCTTAGCTCATGCATCTTAATGGCCACTTTCCGCAATGAAAGACCTCTTGAGTTCAGTTAAGTCCTGTAACACATCAGCTCTAAAAGGCTTGTTTTCTGCTGTGAAGGACAACTGAGGTCAAGAAAGTCACTCTGTGTATCAGCTCTACACAGATTGCTTTCCACAATGAAAGGCCTCTGAGGTCAGGTAAGTCCCACAATTCACGCAATCTAAACTGATTGCTTTCAGTAGCCAAGGGCAGCTGAGTTAAAGTCAAGTTCCTTTATGGACCAGTTCTAACCTGACTGATTTCTACAAGAAAGGGCTTCTGAGCTCAGGTAAGTCTTGCTATGCACTATCTCTAAAATGATTACTATCTGTAGCCAAGGACCTCTGATGTCAGGGAAGACCCTGTATGCACCAGCTTAGAACTGAATGATTTCCTCATGAAGAGTCTCTGTGATCACAAATTTCCTGCTATGCACAATATTTGAACTGACTGCTTCGTGCAACCAGGGGCCTTCAAGGTCAGGAAAGTCACATTACATACTAGCTCTAAACTTCAGTCATGGGCCTCTAAGGTCAGGTAAGTTCAGTTACCCACTAGCTCCATACTGACTACTTTCTGCAACAAATGGTCACTGATGTCTGGGATGCCCTGCTACCAACTAGCTCTAAACAGATTTCTTCAACAATACACCAATGAGGTCTAGTAAGACCCTCTATGTACCAGCATGGAACTGAATGTTTTCCTGAAGGAGAGGCATTTGAGATCACTTAATACCCACTATTCAACAACTAAGACCTGTTTGCTTTCTGCAATACAGGTACTCTGAGTTCAGGTAAGTCCCGCTATGCACCAGCTCTAAATTGATTCCTTTCTGCAACAAAAGGTGTCTGTGTTTAGGTAAGTACAGCTACAGACCAGTTCTAAACCAACTGCTTTCTGCAACCAAGGGCCTCTGAGGTCAGGTAAGTCTCAAAGCTTGCCAGCTGTGAATTGAGTGCTTTCAGCAAAAAAGGGCCTTTGATGTAAGGTAATCCTGCTATGTGCCAGTTTGAAACTGAATGCTTTTTGCAACTATGGGCCTCTGAAGTCATATAAGTCCAACTACATGCAAGGTCTAAACTGACTGCCTTCCAGAACAAAGGGCCTCTGAGGTCCAGTAAGTAAGTCCCACTAAATACCAGTACAGAAGTGATTGCTTTCTATAACAAAGAGTCTCTGAGGTTAAATAAGTCCCACTATGTATCAGTAATAAAATGACTCCTTTATGTAATAACTACTAAACTGATTCCTTTCCACAGCAAAGAATCTTTGAGGTCATTTGAGGTCAAGTATGTCCTACTGCACACTCGCTGTGAACCGATTGCTTTCCACAGCAAAGGGCCTGTGAGGTCAGGTAAGTCTCACATCACACCAGCTATAAACTGATTGCTTTCAACAATCAAGGGCCTCTGAGCGAGTTAAGTTCCGCTATGCACCAGATGCAAACTTATCCCCAAGACTTGAGGATGAATTCGGTTCCAGTAATACTATTCTTTTTTTGCTGATTTCGCCTCACCATTTGGACCACTATGTTTGCCTGTGTTTGTCTTCAGATATTGCTTTCTATTTTTGTAATTTCTCCAAGTCTTTTGGGTTTCTAATACCATGACGGGAATAAACCCATTCCTAAGTCAAAGTATGATTAAAATTCATGAAATTAGCATCCTTTCAGTCTTTGGTGTCATCCAGAAGTACTGTTCGCAGCATCCACAATGTGTCCAGTAATGATTCCGTATGGAGTTATATGCATTGGTAACATCTAAATACAATTGTAGATTATTTTTTATAAGACCTGTTGCTCCTACTACTGTTGGAGCTGTCTGGGTATCTTTCTTCCACATTGCTCTCATTTCTGCCTACAAATCTCTGTACGCAAGACACTGTAGTCACTGGGTGTAGTGATTTCAATGATCAATGCTACTTTTGTCTTCTCTTCATAGGTTTATAGGTAGGTACTAGGCTATCGGCCCAAGGGCCTACATATGCCTAGCCAGCAAGGTTCCATAGCCTACACCACCCAAGAAAGTTATTTTTCTGTGCCACTGTCCAGCAGAGACACAGAAGTGATCCCCGGGGTGTATTTCCTATTTCCCATCCACTCATCAAGATTTTTCTTGAAGAGTGCTAATGAAGAACTTTGCTTGACATAGATGGGTAGCTTGTTCCAGAGTATAGGAAGTCTCTGGGACAGGAATCTATCCCTCCAGCGTGTCCTGTTTATTGTAGTGACAAGGTTTAGGTCCCTAGAGCGTGTAGCTCGGAGGGATTGGGATTTCTTTAGGTGTAGCATGTCCAACAGCTCTGGGTTTGACATAGCTTTATATGTTAGGCAGAGATCACCTTGGAGTAGGCGATATGCTACAGAGTAAAGCTAGAGTTTTTTGAGGTGGTCAGTGTAGGGCATTTGTTTGAGGCCAGTAATCCTCTTTATCTGGTTTTCTCGCATCTATCTTTTGAACTGTTGGTAATGGGTTATCTCATGTGATGTAAACTTCATTTTCTATAATGCTTTGTGGCCAATGTTTCCAGTGTTTTTCAGTAACTTCAGTATTGTAATGTTTGCACAATCCCCAGTGCAACAGTCTTGGCACATTATTATGCCTTTCAGTATACAGTCCTTCTGCCATTAGCATGTCACAACCAGTAACAAGATGTGCACTGTTTCCAATTATGTTTTACAAAACCTACATTTGTCTGTTTCTCTCATATGTTCAATAGACTTTGTAACCCAGTGTGTACATAGCCCACTATCCTGGGCTGCCAATATTAACCTTTCATCTTTTGGTTTGAATTCGCCTCCTCTCAACCATTTCTACATTTGATCTTGATCAACATCATGAGGTTCTTCCAGGAGTTTTCTATACTTGCAACTATAGTTATGCATTTTCCACATTTCTTACCTACTCATCTGATCTTTTATCTTATATTCTTTCTTTTGTTTTTGGCATGTTCAGTTTCTGCCTGATTTTTATCTACTTCTGGTTTGATTTCCATTCCCGCTTGATGCTGATTAACTTCTGCTAGACTAAGAAGGGAAGTCATCTTAGATTTATTCTCCTCATCTTTCAAAACTTCCACTATGTTTGGGTCTTGTGAAGTCAGCAAATATGTATGCAGTTCCACAATTGTAGATATATACATGTAATCAATTTCAAGGAGGCTTATACCTCCTTCGGAATAGGGATGCAATGATTTTCATAAATCATTTGATGAGCATGGCTGAAGAAGAAGAGGAGGGGGGAAGGCATGCCCGAAGGCAGGAAGAGAGGAGGAAGGTTAGGAGTGTAGTACTGAGGGTAGGAACTTTGAATGTTGGCAGTATGACTGGTATAGGGAGAGAGCTAGCTGATATGATGGAGAGAAGGAAGGTTGATATATTGTGCGTGCAAGAGACCAGATGGAAGGGAAGTAAGGCCAAGTGTATAGGAGGCGGGTTCAAATTGTCCTATCATGGTGTGGATGACAGAAGAAATGGGATACGGGTTATCCTAACAGAACAGCATGCCAAGAGTGTTTTGGAGGTGAAGAGAGTATCTGATAGAGTGATGTTTATGAAGCTTGAAATTGATGGTGTAATGATGAATGTTGTTAGTGCATATGCTGCACAAGTTGGGTATGCAATGGATGAGAAAGAAAAATTTTGGAGTGAGTTGGATGAAGTGGTGGTGAGTGTACCCAAGGGTGAGAGACTAGTGATTGGAGCAGACTTCAATGGGCATGTTTGTGAAGTGAACAGAGGGGATGAGGAAGTGATGGGTAGGTATGGTGTTAAGGAGAGGAATGCAGAAGGTCAGATGATTGTGGATTTTGCGAAAAGGATGGACATGCCTGTGGTGAATACATACTTTAAGAAGAGGGAGGAGCATAGGGTGATGTACAAGAGTGGAGGAAGATGCACACAGGTGGATTATATCCTATGTAGGAGGGCCAGTCTGAAGGAGATTGGAGACTGTAAAGTGGTGACTGGGGAAAGTGTAGTTAAGCAGCATAGAATGGTGGTCTGCAGGATGGTGTTGGTGATCAAGAAGCGGAGGAGGAGTGTGAAAGCAGTGCCAAGGATTAAATGGTGGAAGTTAAAAAGGGTGATTGTGAGGTGGAGTTCAGGGAAGAGTTAAGACAGGCACTGGGAGGCAATGAAGAGTTACCGAATAGCTGGGTAACTACAGCAGAGCTAGTAAGGGAGACTGCTAGGAAGGTGCTTGGTGTGACATCTGGACAGAGGAAGGAGGACAAGGAGACATGGTGGTGGAATGAGGAAGTACAGGAGAGTATACAGAGGAAGAGGCTGGCGAAGAAGAAGTGGGATTGTCAAAGAGATGAAGAAAGTAGACATGAGTATAAGGAGATGAGGCACATGGCAAAGAGAGAGGTGGTGAAGGCTAAGGATAAGGCATATAGAGAGTTGTATGAAAGATTGGACACTAAAGAGGGAGAAAAGGACCTGTACCAATTGGCTAGACAGAGGAACAGAGCTGGGAAAGATGTACAGCAGGTAAGGGTGATAAAGGACAGTGAGGGAAACATACTCACAAGTGAGGAGAGTGTGTTGAATAGATGGAAAGAGTACTTTGAAGGGCTGATGAATGAAGAGAATGAAAGAGAGAGAGAGAGAAGGTTGGATGATGTGGGGATAGTGAATCAGGAAGTGAAGCAGATTAGCAAGGAGGAAGTAAGGACAGCTATGAAGAGGATGAAGAATGGAAAGGCTGTTGGTCCAGATGACATACCAGTGGAAGCATGGAGGTGCTTAGGAGAAATGGCAGTGGAATTTTTAACCATATTGTTTAATAAAATTTTGGAAAGTCAGAGGATGCCTGAGGAGTGGAGAAAAAGTGTTTTGGTACCTATCTTTAAGAATAAGGGTGATGTGCAGAGCTGCAGTAATTACAGAGGGATAAAATTGATCAGTCACAGCTTGAAGTTATGGGAAAGAGTAGTGGAAGCTAGGTTAAGAAGGAAGGTGATGATTAGTGATCAGCAATATGGTTTCATGCCAGGAAAGAGCACTACAGATGCAATATTTGCTCTGAGAGTGTTGTTGGAGAAATACAGAGAAGGTCAGAAGGAGTTGCATTGTGTCTTTGTGGACTTAGAGAAAGCATATGACAAGGTGCCTAGAGAGGAGTTGTGGTATTGTATGAGGAAGTTGGGAGTGGCAGAGAAGTATGTAAGAGTGGTACAGGATATGTACGAGGGTAGTGACATTGGTGAGGACTGCAGTGGGAGTGACAAATACATTTAAGGTGGAGGTGGGATTACATCAAGGATCAGCTCTGGGCCCTTTCTTATTTGCAGTGGTGATGGACAGGTTGACAGATGAGATTAGACAGGAGGCCCCGTGGACTATGATGTTTGCAGATGACATTGTGATATGTAGTGAGAGTAGGGAACAGGTTGAGGAGACCCTGGAGAGGTGGAGATATGCTTTAGAGAGGAGAGGAATGAAGGTCAGCAGGGCTAAAACAGAATATATGTGTGTAAATGAGAGGGAGGGTAGAGGAATGGTGAGGATGCAGGGAGTAGAGTTGGTAAAGGTGGATGAGTTTAAGTACTTGGGATCAACAGTTCAGAGTAATGGTGAGTGTGGAAGAGAGGTGAAGAAGAGAGTACAGGCAGGGTGGAATGGGTGGAGAAGAGTATCAGGAGTGATTTGTGACAGACAGGTACCAATAAGAGTGAAAGGGAAGGTCTACAAGAGGGTAGTGAGATCAGCTATGTTATATGGGTTGGAGACGGTACATTGTCGAAAAGGCAGGAGTCAGAGCTGGATGTGGCAGAGTTAAAGATGTTAAGATTTGCACTGGGTGTGACTAGGATGGATAGGATTAGGAATCAGTATATTAGAGGGTCAGCTCAGGTTGGACAGTTTAGAGACAAAGCAAGAGAGGCGAGATTGCATTGGTTTGGACATGTGCTGAGGAGGGGTGATGGGTATATTGGGAAAAGGATGCTAAGGATGGAGCTGCCAGGTAAGAGGAAAAGAGGAAGGCCTAAGATGAGGTTTATGGATGTGGTGAGAGAGGACATGCAAGCGGTTGGTGTGAAAGAGCATGATGCAGAGGACAGGAAGAAATGGAAACAGATGATCCGCTGTGGCGACCCCTAATGGGAACAGACGAAAGAAGATGATGATGATGATTTGATGAGCATGAAGCATCCTTCTTGTTTTCCTTTCTAATCTATCCAACATCTTTTGGGGACAGTCAATTACTCCAAAACTGTAAGTTAGGACAGGAAGAGCAAATTGGTTTATAGCTTGAATTTTGTTCCTAGATGTCAGCTCTGTATTCAGAATTAATTTAAGTATTTTAAAGTATTCCTTACAAAGTTTTGTTTGCATTTGTTCATGTTTTATTGTTGATCCTTCATCAGTTCCCAAATATATATACACTCCCTCCCGCTCAAGTTAGTTTATATCACATTCTTGTCCCAAAATGAAGTTTTCTTGGTGCTGCAGCTTTCCTGCTTTAAAAGTTGCTTTTGCACATTTACCAATACCAAATAACATTCTTATATCATCTGAAAAAGTTTTGACTACTTGCAGTTGTGCTTTCAGTTCCTCATCTGTTGAGTTGTACCTTTTTAAATTATCGACAGAGCAGATGAGAAGTCTTTATACTTTGTTGCTTTCTATGAGCCAAATTATAGCCATGACCTAATCTGTTAAGCAGACAGCTTAATGGGTTAAGGGCAAGGCAAAAGAACAACGGTGACAAAGAGTCACCCTGGAATGTCCCCCTTTGAATGTGGATTTTTATCCCTGGAATACTAATTTTCCCTTTATCATGGCTTAACTGCAAAGTGGTTTGCCACTGTTTCATGATCACTGTGATGTAATTTATCAGGGTGGGGGTGTATCTTATACATTTTTAAGCACTCTTTTATCCATGAATGTGGGATACTAACAAATGCTTTTTTGCAGTCAGTCCATGCCATACTTAGATTTTTCCCCTTTTTGCAGTTCTTCACTATGACTTTAACAACAAACGATCCTGTGTTCCATATGCCTTTCTTTTATTGCCCTTTTGTTCTATTGCCATAATTGATTTTTCTTCTTAATGACTATAAACTCTGTCGGCATCAGTTCTGGTGTATAGTTTATATTGTCGTCGGGAGGCCAGTTATTGGTCTACAATTTTTAGGGTAGTTTACAGCTTCACTCTTAAATAGGAGCATTGTTTTTCCTGTTGTTAGCCAGGTTGGTGTCTGTTCAGGGTGCGCATATAAATAATTCTCACTTATGGCTAAATCTTCGTGCATAGATGTTTATACTTTTAACCAGAAGTTAAGTACTGCATCTGGGCTTGGGGATTTCCAGTTTGGAGGCTTTTCTTAATTTTGTTTCAGTCTCTCTGGCTGTTACTTCATCTCATTTCATATCCTGTACCTTTGAACTTCTTATTCTTTCTTTTACTTCTTCATCCATTTAGCATCTTTGTTATGTTCCACAGGATCTTCATAAATATTTCTCCAAAATGTATCTATTTCTTCTTTTTTGGTGGTCTTTTAATTCCTTTTACCTTGTTTCCCAATTCTCTATAAAACTTTTGCAGGTCATCAATAAACTGCTTATTTTGTACTTTTCCTTTATATTTATCTGTGTATCTTCTATGTTTTTCTGCTTGTGCTGATATTTTTAGTTTATTATTTGCGACAGTGCATGATAAATCCTGATCCATTATAATACTATGCATTGCTTTTATCATGTCTATCTTTCTGAGTATTTTTGCTGATCTGTTCCCTCTTCTATATTTGTCTAACAGTAACACTTCTTGTCTCAACTGCTTTATAGTTTTTTCTATGCGATACTTCCAAGATGGTATTCGATTTCTCCCCTTCCTTTCCCTTACTACCCTATGTTCTTGTGGTAAAATTTTATCTGTTATTTATTTAACTGCAGAGTAATATATCCTGTTTACTTCTGTTATATCACATGGATCTATATGCAGAGTCCTAATTACTGTGTTCATTTGTTTTATCAAACTCCTGACGTTTGGGGTTTTACTGACCTTCTGCAGGCTATTTCTTTCATTGATCTTAATATGTCTGCCTATCTCTATTAAATCAAGCAACTCTTCTCTTAGCTCATTTTCTTCTAAACTGAGGGCATATGTTTTGTTCTCCATTTCCTGTGGGCATTCTTTAGAAAGTCTATAGCATCTTCCTGTGGCAGATTCTCTGCAGTTTCATCCTGTGTCATCCGTTGCTCTGTCATATGCGAACTCACTGGCCTGTCACTCCTCAACATTGACTGCATCAGAGTTGCCACAGATTCCTGTTCCTTCCCTTGCTGTCCAGCTTCAAGGTGAACATTTATTCTGGTTTCCTGTGGAAGGCTCCAAAATATCTTCATATGACAACAGACCAGTTACTTCCCATTCACTGGTTTCTCCTTAATTTGGATGTCCGTTGATCTATCCTGCTCTGGTATTTTCTGAGTTAGATCTTCTGCACTGAATCCTTCACTTTGCAGGCACTCCATAACCTCAGTTTCTATTTCTTTAACTTCTTCATTGCTAATCTTCTTTTCTACTTTTCCTCTTTGTCTTCTTATTATTTGAATTGTAAAGGTTTCCATGTCTGGATTCCTTTGCCTGTATTTCTCTTCAGATATCTTTGCTGCTGCTATTTTTGTATTGATTTGTTTTGCTTTCTCCTTTGCATAGATATTACACCATATTAAATATCTTTTTCTTTCCCATGTCCATATTTCTTCTTCAGATGTCTCCTGATCTTCCTGTTTCTCCTTACATTGGGGACTCTTTCCGTCATGCTGTGATGTAACCTGTGTTAGACCTTCTACACCAAATCCTTCACTTTGCAGGCACTCCATAACTTCAACTTCTATGTTTTAACTTCTACTTTACTAATGTTCTTTTCTACATTCTCTCTTTGTGATATTTTTTTTATTGTGAAATTTTCCTTATTTGGATGCCTTTGCCTCTATTTCTCTTTGAATATCTTTGAGGTGCCTTTTTTGTATTGATTAATTTGACTTTTGACTTTGCATAAATATTGCACCATATCAAATCTCTCTTTCTTTCCCATATTTCATTTTATACTTTTCAAAAATCTCCAAGTTTTGTTGTTTATATTTCCGCACTTCCTCAGATGCTTCTTTTTCCAAACAGTTCAAAGTTTCTTGGTCTATATAATGTTTTTCATAAATCCATTGTATTAGTGAGCACAATTTTTTATTTGAGGCTTCTTCTTGTGGAAGTATTTTTCTTTCCTCTAATTTCTCTCAATCTTTTTGTATATCTTGTGTCTGGAAATTCTGGGCTTTTTGCATAATAATAACAGTACATCATTTCTTTCATATCCTCAACAGTCCACTCTATCGTCTTTATGGCTCTTCTTTGGCCTATCAGTTTTTATGATTTTTGTGGACTGCTACTTCCTTCTACAGGCCATCCTCTCCCTGGGGATGGCTTGGCCCCGATGTAGGAAGGTTTCTGTATTTTGAGGATTCTACACTGTCATTTTTTCCAGTCCTGGCACCAGTGTGCCTGCCAGGATTGGGCACTTTTTTATCCTGGGTCTTGTGCACCCAGCTATGTTTTTTCAATTTTTGACCTACTTCTGTCCATGATATATGCTATATAAAACACAATCTATATGTATTTATTTAACATTTGTTAACCAGGAAAGTTCTACTTAGAACATAGCCCATTTTCAGCGGAGGCCCAGGGTGAAACGGTCCAGAAGCATGTCTTTCTAACATGGGAAGAAACTGGAGCACCCAGAGGAAACCCACATGAATGCAGGGAGGACATACAGACTCCACACAGAAGGCACCCTAGCCGAGAATCGAACTGGAGAACATCTTGCTGTGAGGAGACAATGCGACCTCTGCACCACTGTACCATCCAGTATATATCAGTGTCGTCTTGGTGAGATTTTGTGAAAAACAGGGTCCACCTCGTGAAGGTACTTGCCAGGACTTGAGGATGAATTCAATTTTAGCAATACTACTCACCTTTGCTTGCTGACTTATCATCTCTCCATTCGGACCCCTGTGTTTGCCTGTATTTCTCTTCAAATATTGCTTTCTAGAATGAAGGGATTCTGATGTCAAGTAATTAATTCTGTGTATTAGATGGAATATGATGCCTTTCTGCAGCCAGGAACCTATGAGTTCAGGTAAGACCCTCAGTGCAACAGCTCAGAAATTAATGCTTTCTGTAACAAAGAGCCCCTGAAGTCAGGAAAGTCATACCGCACACCAGCTCAGAAATTATTGCATTAAACATTGAAGAGTCTGAGGTCAGGTAGGTCCAGCTATGCACCAGCTCCAAGCTGATTGCTTTCTGCAACCAAGAGCTTCTAAAGCCAAATAAGTTCCACTATGCACTAGCTCTAAACCAACCACTTTCTGCAGCCGAAACCTTTAAGGCTGGGTAAGACCCACCACTCACTAGCTCTAAACTGCTGGATTTCTGGAATGAATGGCCTCTGAAGTTAATTGCGTCCCAGTACCCAACAGCTGTAAACTGATTGTTTTCTGTAACAAAAGGCTTTCTGCAACCAAAGGCCACTAAGATCAGGTAAGTTCCAGTATGCACAAGCTTTAAAACTGGCTGCTTTCCACACTGAAATGCCTATGAGGTCAGCTAAGTCCCACTCATCACTGACTCTAAAATGATTGCTTTCCTTAACAGAGGACCTCTGAGGTTCAGTAAGTCCTACTGTGCACAAGGTCTAATTTGATTGCTTTCACCCACAAAGTATCTCTGACATCAGGTAAGTCCCATTACGCACCAAGGGTCTCTGAGGTCAGGTGGCTTTTGTAATCAATATAAATACATTTTACACAAGAACAAGGTTCAGATAGGGGCACCCCATAGATGTCTCATTGGAAAGTGGGAATTGTGAAGCTAAAGGGGTTGTTTGCCTTGTGGTCTGTAATGGATGCAATAATTTCTGTATGGGCAAGACAGAAAGACAACTATGCAGGAGGATTTACGAACATAACTATGCCATTCAAAAGAAACAATAACTCTCTTTGTAAACATTCTCTATCATGTTCTACTTTCACTAGATTCTGCTTTGGTATACTTGAGGTAGTACTCCATTCACTCAGAGGAGGGGCATGGGAAGAAGAACTTGAAATGAGAGAGCTATTTTGGCACTTGAGACTGAATGCAGTTACTTTACCAGGTCTCAACAAACATACATCTGTTACTCCTATACTTAAGATAAGGGCAGCTAAACTTTGAAACAAAAGTATGTTCTTATTGATGCACTACATAAAATATGTTTTTTCAGTAGCATTATTTAGATATTTGCCTTACCAGTACCAGGTTGGCATTTATGTGATTTTTATTTTTTTGTTTATAGTTTTTAACAGTCTTTAATAGTTTCTACATGTATTAGCACAAATTATTTTAGGCCAGTATTTGTTGAAAAATTATTTTAACTGTTTTTTTTTTTTTAATAAGTTTTTTTTTAACACAGATAAGCTAGCAAAACAATTCATGTAAAACATAGTCTTATAGAATATTCCACACATTTTCACTTTAAGAATTCTGTATTACTTTATTAGAAATAATTTCTCATTGGCTATTTTATTTTCAAATGTCTTTATATACTTTGATTATGCTTGCAAACACTATTCTGATGAAGTCCCAAATGGTGGGATGAAAGCGCTTAACCGTGTTTGTTCCTTCAATACAAGTTTTTTATTTTTATTTATTGGACTTGCAGTTTCGTGTTTATTATTTCATCACTGATCTACATTACAGTTTGTGCTTGGACTCTGAGTGTTTTAACCAGAATACATCAGCTTGAAGGGTGTTACGCTACTACAACTATTATAGTTATTGCAGTGTAATACTATCACACAAGCTAAGGGAGCTACCTTTTCTCTTCACCTGAAGTCACCTGAGGTACTACGTGAGCCTTTTGTTTCTTCCCACCTCCTCTAAACTGCTTGCTGTCTGCAATGAAGGACCTTTGAGGTTTCAGCTTTAAACTGATGGCTTTCTGCAACAAATGGAGTCTGAGATCAAGCATGGCTTTTTAAGTTGCTTCCTGCATCAATGGGCCTCTGATGTCAGGTAAGTCCCACTACTCAGCAGCTGTACTCTAGTATATCCTGCTACTTATCTGCTCTAAACTGATTACTTCTCCAGCTCTAAAATGATTTCTTACTTTCTTCATTTGAAGGGCAACTGATGTCAGGTTAGTACAAGTACACACAAACTCTAAACTGATTTTTTTTTGCAAGAGGTCCTTTGAGGTCAGGTAAGCCCCATTACACAGCAGCTCTAAAATGATTACTTTTCACTGTTTTCACTGTGAAGGGCCTCTCAGTTCAAGAATGTACCACTATGTAACAACTCTAAACAGCTTGCCTTCTGCAGTGAGGTCAGGCAAGACACTCTGTGCACCTCCTCTAAACTTACTTTCTGTAATAAAGGATCTTTGAGGTCTGTTAGCTCTAAATAGACTGCTTTCTACAACAAATGACATCTGAGATCAGGTACGACCTGCTAAGTGACAACTCCAAACCAAATACTTTCTGCAACTATCGGCCTTTAAAATCACGCCAGCTCTAAACTGACTGCTTTCTAGAACAAAAGGTTCTGAAGTCAGGTATGTCCTTCTACTCACCTGTTTTAAACTAATGCTTCTCCAGGGAAGGGAATCTGAGGTCAAGTATTTCATGCTACACACCATCTATGAAATGATTTCTGTCTTCACCGAATGGGCACTGATGTCAGCAAAGTTCAAATATGCTAGAGCACTAAACTGGCTGCTTTCCTCATCAAAGATCCTCTGAGGTTAGGTAAGCCCCATTTTCCACCTCCCCTAAACTGATTGCTTTCAAGAGCAATGGGCCAGTGAGGTTAGGTTTGTCCCATGCACAAGCTCTAAACGGCTTCCTTTCTGTAAAGAATGACCTCTTAGGAGTGCAAGTCTTGCTATGCACCAGTTCCAGGCTAATTGCCTTCTGAAACAAAGTGCCTCTGAGATCAGATAAGTCCTGCTATACACCAGCTGTAATCTGATTGCTTTCCACAACAAAGGGTCCTTGAGGTGAAGTACATCCTGCTACCCACTAGCTATAGACTGATTACTTTCTGCAGCTAATGGACTCTGACATCAAATAACTTTTGCAATTACACCAACTCTAAACAGATTGCTTTCTGGAACCAAGGGTAACTAAGGTCAGATAAGTCCCTATATGCACAAGATCTGAACTGACTACTTTTGGAATGAAAGACCTCTGAAGTCAGATAAGTCCTGCTATGCACCACTTCTAAACTGGTTAATTGCTGCAACCAAAGCCCTCTGAGGCCAGGAAAGTCCCAGTACATGTCAGCTCTAAAGTGATTGCTTTATGTTATGCAAGAAATTGTCTCGTAGATGAGAATAAGTGCCACTACTTGCCAGCTCTAAATGGAATGCTTTCTGCAAAGTGGCCTCTGAAGTCAGGTAAGTCCTGCTACACATAACCGTTAAACTGACTGCTTTCTGCAAATAGGGGCCTCTGAATTCAGTTAAGTCCCACTAAATACCAATTCTAAACTCACTGCTTTTCAGAAGAAAGAGCTGCTGAAATTATGTCTTTACCATCTCTAAATTGATTGCTTTCTTCAATGAAATGACTATGAGGTCAGTTAAGTCCAGCTGCATAGCTGCCATAAACTGATTGCTTTCCACAATGAAGGCACTCTGTGGTCTAATAAATCCCACCAAGCATCAGCTCCAAACTGTTTGCTGTCTACAACAAATGGCCTCTAAGTGAGTTAAGTCCTGCTACAGCTATAAACTGATTGCTTTCTGTAATAAAGGGCCTTTGAGATCAGGTATGCCCCACTATGTACCAGCTGGATTGCTTTCTACAATAACGGGCCACTGAAATAAGATAAGTCCTGCTACTCTCTCGCTCTAACCTGGTTGCTTTCATTAGCAAAGAGACTTGAGTTCAAGCACATCCTACTAAAAACAGCTATAAAATGATTCCCTTCTGCAACTAAAAGCCTCTGACATCAGATAAGTCCTGCTATGCACTAACTCTAAATTCATGGCTTTCTGCAGCCAAGCACCACTAAGTTTAGGTAATACCGAGAAAGGAGTGGGGGTGATTCTCAGTGCTGTAGGAGAAAGTCCCACTATGAAGAAACTCTGAAGTGACTGCCTTCTGCAACTAAAGGCATTTGAAATAATTCCTGCTACCATCTCTAAAACGGTTACTTTCTGCAACCGATGGTCTCTAAGGTTAAGTAAGTTCCAATGCACGTCAGCTCTAAACTGATATCTTTTTTGCAACTAAGGGCCTCTAAAGTCATGTAAGTTCCACTTTCTACAAGCTCTGAAATGACTGGTTACTGAAAAGGCTGATGGGGTCAGGAATGTCCAACTACTCAGCAGCTGTAAACTAGTTCCTTTAAAGAATAGAGGGCCTCTGAGATCAAGTAATGCTTGCTATGCACTAGCACTTAACTGACTGCATTTTGCAATGAAGAGTGTCTGAGGTTAGGTATTCCACCAGCTCAGCAGCTTTGAATCAATTGCTTTCTGCAATGAAAGGCCTCTGAGGTCAGGTAAGTACTAATAAACATCAGCTTTAAACTGATTGTTTTCACCAATGAAGAGTCTTTTATGTTAAGTAACCAGTGGTATACACTAGCTCTAAAGAGATTTCTTTCTGCAATGAAGAGACAATGAGGCAAGGTATGTCCTATTATGGAAAATCTCTAAACTCATTGCTTTTCTTAAACAAGCTTCTGAAGTCAAGTAGGTCATGTTATGCAGCAGCTCTAAACTGATTGCCTTCAATAATGATGGGCCTCTGAGGTCAGCTATGTCCAAACCAATCACTCTAAATTGATGTCAGGTATTTCCCAAGCACTGGTTCTAAACTGCTTGCTTTCAAGAATGAAGAGCATTTATGACCAGGTACCAGGTAAGCCAATCTATGAACCAGCTCTAAACTGCTTGTTTTTTTGCAACTAAGGGAATCTGAGGTCAGGTATGTCCCACTATGCACCAACTCCAAAGAGGTTTTTACCAGAATGAAAACCCAAGTTCTGATCTCACCTCAGAAATTAATGCTTTCCACAAAGAAGGGCCTCTGATCTCAGGTATGACCTAGCTCTAAACTGGTTTGATAATGCAATGAAGGGTCTAAGAGATCAAGTACATCTTGCTACCTAACAGCTATAACCTGATTTGCTTTTGTTATACACTGATTGTTTTCTCCTAAGGGTGCCTAAGGTCAGTAAGCCCAGCTACCTAACAGCTCTAAGCTGACTGTATTCTGCAACCAAGCAACTCTAAGGTTAGGAATTCCAACTATAAGCTACCACTTAGTACATTGTTTTCTACAACCAAGGTCCTCTGAGGCCAGGTAACACCCATTATACACCAGCCCTAAACTGAATACTTTCAGCAGTCAAGGGTTTCTGGGTTTAGGAAAGTCCTGCTACATATGAGCTCTAAAACAAATACTTTCTTCACCCAAGGACCTCTGAGAGCACATAAGACCATATATGCACCTCCTCAGAAAATAATGCTTTCCTCAAATAAGGGTCTTTGTTGTCATATAGGGCTTAGTTGTGAAACAGTCATAAGGGAAGGTTAGACAAGAGATAATGGCAATATTATGCTGGTTAAGATGTTCTTTAAAGTCTGTGTAAGCCTGCTGGAGAAGGAGTTAACTTGGGGAGATGGCTGTTCGAAGAATTAATGGGACTTGTTTAGACTACACACTTGTACATTTCAGATACTGGGTAGGTTTTTCTGCTGTCTCAAAGGAAACAATGGTGCACTTTACACAAGAACATGGATGGCTCCAGTGAAACATTCTGGTACATGCTTACAAGCCTAGTGAAGAATGCTACAGTCTAGTGAACTAGTACATCCCTGCACTGAATATCCTGCATAATCCCTCCTGGAAGCATTGGAAACTTGCCTGAACTTGGATTCCACCTACCAGTCACAGTGAAAACAACCCTTCTAAGACTGATAAATCTAGTGAACTAGTACATCCCTGCACTGAATATCCTGCATAATCCCTCCTGGAAGCATTGGAAACTTGCCTGAACTTGGATTCCACCTACCAGTCACAGTGAAAACAACCCTTCTAAGACTGATAAATCTAGTGAACTAGTACATCCCTGCACTGAATATCCTGCATAATCCCTCCTGGAAGCATTGGAAACTTGCCTGAACTTGGATTCCACCTACCAGTCACAGTGAAAACAACCCTTCTAAGACTGATAAATCTAGTGAACTAGTACATCCCTGCACTGAATATCCTGCATAATCCCTCCTGGAAGCATTGGAAACTTGCCTGAACTTGGATTCCACCTACCAGTCACAGTGAAAAACAACCCTTCTAAGACTGATAAAGTACGTGTATATCCAGCTACCTGTACTTTATACCACTACTTAAGATTTAATGGTTCTGTCTCGCTAGGCCAGCTTCCCACCCAGAATAGCCAGCAGCCAACTTGCCCCTATTTTTCCCTTCTTGTTCTCTTTAGCTAACCCTTTATCCAGCCTTTTCTCTCTCTCTGATACTTCCTTACTCAAGATCTCCTCAGCCTGTTTCCCTGTATGAGAACACTTAGCTGTAGCTAAGCTACCATCCTCTAGGTGGCGCTCTATCTTTAGCTTTCTGCATTTCTATCTGTACACCAACTTCATTACCTTACTGCCCTAACCCTGCTTCTACGTTTTTACTTTCACTGACCTATTCTATCACCTCTTCCACCCAAATCCCAGGGTACCTTTACCACACTCTAACTCTTTACTTCCCTACTTTTCTCTCTCTAGCCTCATTACATACTTCCACATACTTACCCTCTGACATACTTGCTTACATTTCCTGCTTTATACATTGTCTTCCTCGACAGCACTCTCTCTTGTCTCTACCCGCTCCGTTCGCCCTGCGGGCTCACTCCGCTCCCCTACCCTGCCCCAATTCTCACCCGCCCCCAGTGGTCCTACCTTTATACTACTAGTAGACACACCCTATCCTTTCCATATCAATCAGACACCTAACATCACTAACCAACCCAAATCTCTCCTTTGAACACCACACCCACTAATTTTCTAAACCTCCTCCCCCTATCTACTCTTTTCTACAACTACCTTTCTACATACCTCAAACTACATCTTACTATTTCCTAACCTCTATTCATACAAACATGGGTATACCAATCACCCCTCCACAGCTTAAACAGCTCTTCAGCCTATCACTTACATCTTCTCTTATAATTACTTACATCCTAACCTCTTATGAATACCCACTGAACTCTTCTTATGCATTCCCCTCTAAGTATACCAGTACTTATATATCACCTCTCTCTCCTTCACTCTCCAACCTCAACACACAACCCAACTATCTACATGCTAAATACCATAGAATAGCTCACTTCAAGTTAAGTAAACCGAAACCCAGGAAAATATTTGAAATCTTCTACTTACTCCGTCAATCAAAATACCTTAAACTCCTCCACGTTTTGTTAGATGGAGACATTCATCCTAATCCAGGCCCACAACATAATAAAACAAAAACACACAAAGTACTAGATAAAACTACATCTCTCTCACTTTCCATACCCAACAATTCTCTCTCTATTGCCCATCTCAATATACGAAGTATTTGTAACAAAATTAGTCAAATCCATGCCCTCCTTGAAACCCATCAATTTGATATGTTATGCTTAACTGAAACATGGCTAAAGCCATCAATCAAAGGCAATGAAATTAGCCCACCTGGTTATAATATCATTAGACATGATCGTGCTACCAAAAAAGGGGGAGGAGTAGCTATTCTCTACAAAACACAACTCCAAATTAGTACTTTAAATCTGACTTTTAACCTTGACAATAATGCTGAAATAATTAGCTCCAAACTCCAAGTCAATACTTCTAAAGCCATAAATATCATATGTGCATATCTCCCTCCTGGAAACAATATCAACACTCTCGAACTTATCCTCAATTTTCTCTCTACCAACCTCCCTCAAGAAACACTAGTCTTAGGCGATTTTAACATCAATTGGTTTTCCTGTAACAGTACTAACCCCACCTCCCACATAAACCTATATGGCTTTAAACAACTCATTAGTAGTCCTACAAGAACTAATAAAACCAACAATAAGGAAACCATCCTAGACTGGATTCTTACTAATACTCCCCAACAAACCTATCAATTAGGCACCTTTCCAGATGATCTAAGTGACCACTCACTAACTTATATCATTAGGCACAAATCTTACCTAGCCTTACCTACCACCTATAAAACACTACGATCAAAAAAACAATTCAATTCTGATCAGTTTCTTGCTGAACTAAGACAATGTAATTGGTCCCAACTAAAACACCTTCCACTTAATGATGCTGTTGAATACTTTAATTCTACATTCCTATCCATACTAGATAACCATGCCCCAAGTCGCACTATTAGAAACAAAGCTAAAACAGCACCCTGGCTAACCAACAATACTAAGCAAAAAATCACTCTCAGAAATAAATACTGGGATAAATGGCGTTCCACTAAGAACCTAACTGACCAGCATAACTTCAAAGAACTTAGAAATAGTACAAAAAAAGCCATCCTTGCAGACAAAAAGAAGTATTACTTTCAACTACAACAAGCTACCAAAAAAGAACCCAAAAAAGTTTGGGCTAGTATTAATAATCTTCTATCCCCAGGCCAGTCACTCACACCAAATCCCCAGGACTCGAATCCAAACAATCCTAAACAAATAGCTAATGACTTCAACTCTTTCTTCACCAATACTATCCAAACTCTAGCAAATCACCTACCTCCTGACATCTCTAAATTACCCACACCTACTTTACACACTTCTCTTCCCCTTTACATTCAACCTGTATCTACCTCATTTATCTTATCCCTACTCCATAAACTGAAACCCACCACACCCTCTGCAGACAATCTTCCTGCAGAATTTCTGCAGTTAGGAGCTAAAGCCATTGTCTATCCCATCTCAATCCTGATAAATAGATCTATAAAGGAACAAATTTTCCCTTCCATTTGGAAGATATCTCACATCATCCCACTACACAAAGGGGGCAATTCTAATGACTTCTCTAATTTTCGTCCCATAGCATTGCTATCACCTATAGCCAAAATCATGGAAAAGTGTATCCATAAACAACTCCTTAACCACCTTCTCCATAACAACCTACTTGCTAACAGTCAACATGGATTTAGACCTTCACACAGTACCACTACTGCATTACTCTCCTTTACTAATGCTATCAACCATAACTGCAACAACACTAATCTATCATCTTCTATCTTCATAGATCTTTCAAAAGCTTTCGATATGGTTAATCATAAACTCCTTCTGCACATACTAAAATCTCTTTCAATTCATCCTTCTTCCTTATCCTGGTTTACATCTTACCTAGAAAACCGTCAGCAGGCAGTACTTTGGAAAAACTCATTATCTAACCTCCTTCCTGTCGCTTTAGGTGTGCCTCAAGGGTCTATCCTTGGCCCACTCCTATTTTCTATATTTATTAACGACCTCCAGTCAGCTATTCCAAACACTACTTGCATACAATATGCAGACGATTCCACTATAATCTGCACTGCTTCCTCTCAGACTGAACTCCTGTCACTTACCCAAGAAGCTTTTTCCACTGTTGAACACTGGTTCTCTGACCGTTGCCTACTCCTCAACCCCAAGAAAACAAAGTTGCTATTGTTCTCACCTACCCACAAATCAAGCTCTCTTAATTTCTCTATTACTTCCTCTGATAACACTCTGATTTCTCCTGATGCTACTACAAAACTACTAGGAATAACTATTGACAACAATCTCAGTTTTGATTCTCATATTAACAACACAATAAAAGTAATAAACAAAAGGATTGGTTCCCTTTATAGAATCAAACCATTCCTTACACCTGAAGCTCGGACCACCTTAGCTAGTTCTCACCTTATCTCTACCCTTCTATATGCTTCTACTATTTATACCAATCTCTCTAAAAATAACCTCAAGAAACTTGCTACATCTTACCATAATATTGCTCGATTTGCCACAGGATCCCTCTTTAGAACTCATCACTGTCTTAACCTAAAACAACTAGGCTGGCTTGAACTTCCTAACAGGCTGATTTATCAACAGCTCTTAACTGCTCATAAAATTCTATATCAGCCTTCTAAAACACCAATTCTCTCTAACCTCATTACGCCTTATAATAACTTGAAACATCTACGCTCTTCAAACAAACTACTGGTTAATATTACCATACCCAATAACTCTGCAGGTGATAGCCTTTTTTCTAACTCTGTTGGAAAACTGTGGAACAAACTGCCATCTGATGTCTCATCTTTGTCTAGTCTTCCACTCTTTAAAAAACAGCTGAAAACACATCTCAATAAACACTGGCTTTGTTCCTGTAACAACCCAGATTAACCTTTCTTTTTCCTTTCCTCCTCACACAACATCCTATAGACATATGTAAAAAAAAAAAAATTTTTTTTTCAAAATATTTTACTTATTTTCTTTTCACCTTTTCTATATTATATACTTATATTTTTAGAATTTGTATAGCAAATATCTACTAAACTTTGTTTATGTAATTTCCTGTGATGACTATGCCTGTCTGCATGTATATCTCATGTTCTGACTCAATGTGTTATTAATTTTGACCTTGTATTGACCGTTTCTGTGAATTATTTGTAATATCATTGGAGCTTTTCTCCCCGGGCCTCCACTGAAAATGGACATATATCCAGCTGGACTAGCCTGGTCAACAAATGTAAAATAAAAATAAAATAAAATAAATAAATAAATATATACTCAGCAATGCACCAGCTCAGAACTGAGAGCTTTCTGCAATAAAGGACCTCTGAGATCGGGTAATTTCCATTATGAACCAGCTCTAAACTGCTAGCCTTTGACAAAGAAAGGCATCTGAGGACAGGTAACTCTCAATATTAATTGAATATTGTGGTCTCTGCCTTTCTGCAGTTAGTTTTCCACCCTCCCTCCCTGTTCTTGTTGTGATGTTAGTCTTGGTGGCTTTGGAATTGCCCGCCCCTGCTGTAAATTTGTTTTTGGACACTCCTCCTGGGCCCATCTCATTTGCTCACTCAACTGAGTACAGTGAGATCATATGTTGATTTCAGACATTCCTATCAGTCCCATCTTTTCTGCTGTGTACAGCGAGAGCACTTGGGAAGGACAACAGCTATAGTCTCAATCTGCTCTGTTCCCTCCCTCTCCACTAAAAAAAAAAAATATTTATACTTTCTTCAGCTGCTGCGGTAGTGGTGCCGCGGTAGCATTGTCGCCTCACAGTAAGACGTTGTCCTGTTCAATTCCCAGTTAGACCATCTTCTGTGTAGAGACATGCGTGAATGGGCGTGCCTTTGTTGAAGGTTGTGCGTCAGGGCTGGCAACTCGGCACGTAAAATCTACTGCCAATCATTAGCAGACCGGAGTTCCGCTGTGGCGACCCCTAACCGGGAAAAGCCGAAGGACACAACAACAACTTTCTTCAGCTGCTCTTACTTAAATGTCTTTTACCTTATTACCTTAGTTTGCTGTTCTGTGTGCTCTTAAGTGTTCAAGTGCTCTTACTCTGTACTTAGTGCCTCCAATTTGATTTTTTCTTATTCTCTGCACTTGTTTTTTTGTCGTTTTTAATTTATCTTCATTTATTTAAATTGTATTTGCCTTAATATTGCTACACACTCAAGTGTGCTAGCTTGTACTGCATTTAAAGTATTTTTGCTACTGTTTTAACTGCTTTTCTAAAAAAAAAAAAAAGTTCTAAGCTTGTTTCCTGCCTTTCCTGTAACTAGCCTAGTCCAAATACAGATTTGCTGTATCCAGGACTGTTTTGTAAGTTTCTGAGGAAGGAGAAAGAGATACTCTAAGTGCCTGTATTTTGATTTTTTTTCACAATTTACTGCTCTGCACTTTTTTTGTTGTTTTTAATTTATCTGCATTTATTTAAACTGTATTGCCTTAATATTGCTACACACTCAAGTGTGCTAGCTTATACTGCATTTAAAGTGTTTTGGCTACTGTTCTAACTGCTTTTCTGCAAAAAAAAAATGTTCTGAGCTTGTTTCCCGCCTTTCCTGTATGGCTTATCAGTGGGAATGGTAAGCACTAGGTAGTCTATGTCTATCTACCACAAGAGGAGTGGTTTCTGGCCCAGAAATTGTAGTTTATTGGCTGTTTAGGCAGTTTTTCCATCCCTTTCAACTTTCTGGGTTAAAAGCACATGTTTGCACTTGTTTAAACTCTGTGAATCCAGTTTTGGCATCCTGCAGACTGCAAGAGCAATAGGAAGGAGAAAGAGATACTCTAAGTGCCTCCATTTTGATTTTTTTTCATAACTTACTGCTCTCTGCACTTTTTTTGTCATTTTTAATTTATCTGCATTTATTTAAACTGTATTTGCCTTAATATTGCTAAACACTCAAGTGTGCTAGCTTGTACTGCAATTAAAGTGTTTTGATACTGTTTTAACTGCTTTTCTGCCCCCCCCCCAAAAAAAAAAGTTCTCAACTTGTTTCCCACCTTTCCTGTAACTAGTCTAGTCCAGTTACAGATTTGCTTTATCCAGGACTGTTTTGTAAGTTTCTGAGCCTCCCAGACCCTTCTGTGTTGGAGGGAAGCCTTCTAGCTTATCAGTGGAAGTGGTAAGCACTAGGTAGCCTATCTACCACAAGAGGAATGGTTTCTGGTCCAGAAATTGTAGTTTATTGGCCGTTTGGACAGTTTTTCCATCTCTTTCAACTTTCTGGTTTAAAAGCCCTTTGTGCTTGTTTAAGCTACATAGATCCAGTTTTGCCATCCTGCAGACTACAAGAGCAACAGGAAGGAGAAAGAGAAAGTGCCTCCATTTTGATTTTTTTTTATAATTTACTACTCTCTGCACTTGTGTTTTGTTGTTTTAATTTATCTGCATTTATTTAAACTGTATTTGCCTTAATATTGCTGCACACTCAAGTGTGCCAGCTTATACTGCATTTAAAGCGTGTTTGCTACTGTTCTAACTGCTTTTCTGCAAAAAAAAAAGTTCTAAGCTTGTTTCCTGCCTTTCCTGTAATTAGTCTAGTCCAGATGCAGATTTGCTGTATCCAGGAATGTTTTGTAAGTTTCTGGGCCCCCTCAGACCTTTCTGGGTTGGAGGGAAGCCTTCTAGCTTATCAGTGGGAGTGGTAAGCACTAGATAGCCCATCTACCACAAGAGGAGTGGTTTCTGGTCCAGAAATTGTAGTTTATTGGCCTTTTGGGAATTTTTTCCATCCCTTTCAACTTTCTAGTTTAAAAGCCCATGTTTGCGCACCGTGCAGTGGTGCTCAGCTGAGGTAAACTATTACCGATGCCAGAAAGTCTGGTCTTCAATTTTCCCCTTAGAATGTGCTTGTTCTTTTACTTCTTGCACTTCAATTAGCTTATTCGGCTAGCACTTTAACAGGCTTTTGTAGCATTTATTGTAGCACACTTAGGTGCTATCAGCACTAGTTGTTCCTACGCATTAACAGCACCAGTACTTATTAGTTATGACCACCCCTCCTGGTATGGTTGTATGGCAATTTCCTGCTCTCTCTCTCTCCTACTAAACTGGTGCAACCGGGCATTCTGAGACAGTGTGGCAACTGTCTAATGTACACAGACAAACCTCTCCTCTTACCTCCCAACACTCATACCTGTGAGAGATGCACTTATATCACCAAACTGGAAGCAGTGCACATGCCAACCAAGGCTGGACTAGCTGGTCAAGAGGAGAAGGTCAACACCTGCAGCCCACTACATAGAACACACAGATGTCCAAAACACCAACCATCACAATCCACACATAGAAACACAAACCATACACCCATCTTTGCAGAGGCTCTCAGTAAAAATTTAACCAGACAACAGAGATCCCTGAGATAGAAACACACTCAACCACCACAACACCAACACCAGAACACATAGCTCACCACCACAGTGTGTCCCTCAACCCAAACCCTTAGAGCAAAACACTCTGCCCAATGTACTAGTCATAGGAGACTCAATTGTGAGGCACACTGATATCCCACTCACTAGGTTGAACAAGGAGAAGGTGACAGTCAGTTGTCTATCAGGTGCCAGGATCCACTACATAACACATGCATTCAGGTCACTCCACAACAAGTACAAATATAACTCAGTCATTGTCCATGTGGGTGTGAATATCCTGAGATGTACCTCCTTGGACTACATGTAAAGAGATGTGATGGAACTCTCAGATTATGTGGCCCAGGCAGGTATGACACTAGCCCTGAGCAGTATTCTACCGTCACCCAGAATGATATCACAGTATGAGCAGGAAATGATTGACTTCAACAATGCTAAGTTTCTGGTGTTATTCTAAGGGGATCCAGTATCTGTCTGCCTGGGACAACATGATCAACAGACCTCAATGCTTTGCCAGAGACAGCCTGCATCTGTCACCCCAGGGATTCTGGGTACTGGCTAAGGCTCTTGCCACCCATATAGTGACTTTTTTAGGCAGTGTTCCAAAGACTAAAATTCCACAGTAACAGCTAGAAACAAATGCAATCTGGGGGTCATGCTGCTCAGTGCTAGAAGTCTAAATCTCAAGATGCACTCACTCAAAGCTTTCCTCAAAATGGAGAATGTCGACATCTGTGCTGTAACGGAGACCTGGTTTAAAGAGGCAGAAAGAACCCCTGCACTCCCAGGATTCAACTCATTCCATACCTTTTGGCTCCAGAATATGGCCAGAAGTTCCAAAGGCGGTAGTGTCTCCATATTCTTAAAGGATATGCACACCTCTCGACTGGTAGCCCAGCACAATGCATCTGATATACTTCAGGTACAACTAACACTGGGTAAGATGGCGATACAAGTCATAGCCTGCTACAGAATCCCAAACATGTCCCTAGACTCTCACTCCAATTTCCTAAGAACTCTGGAATCTATCAAGGTCCAACCAAATACTTTCATATTGGGTGACTTCAGCTACCCTTCCATCAACTGGGAAAACTATTCAAGTACCAATGTACAAGCCCGACTCTTTCTGAAATTTATCAGTTCCACTGCCCTGGACCAGCTCATTCTGACCCCCACTAGAGGAAGCAACATCCTTGACCTGGTTATCACCAACATGGGAGACTGTTGCTCCACACCTATAGTCAATTCCTCCCTGGTTAAATCTGACCATAAACTGATCACCATGTAAATCTCCATCTCACCTACATTCCCCGCTAAGGTGACCACCCTGAAAAAACTTCTCTAAAGCCGACTTTGGGCTCCTAAAAACAGAGGTGGCTAATTTCTCTGCACCCATGCTAATGGAAAATAGCTGCATGACTGCCAAATCATAGACCAATGCACTGTACAAGCATGTACACAAATGCATGGACCTTGCCATACCAAATAGACCTAAGACACTCTCCTCCAAAAAAGGGAAGCCAATCTGGTGGTCCCCAGCCATCAATAAACTCTACAACAGAAGGAAGAAACTGTTGCAGAAAAAAATCAAGCCACAAGACTGGAAAACCTCCCTTATCAGTCTCAACAAAAAGCTGAGATCCCTTATCAAATCCTCTAAAGCCAGCTATAAAGGCAGAATTGTGGCTGACACCAAAAACAACCACAAAGCCTTCTATAGCTATATCAAAAACCTCAAAGGCAATACCCAGATTTGTTCTGAGTTATTGCACAATGGCACCTCTTATAATGAACCAACAGATATAGCCAACATACTGGCTGACAGATTCAGTGCCAACTTTACCCTTCTCTTCCCTCCATGGTACCCACCATTTCTGTGGCACAGGTAAAAGCTGCATTGTCCAAAGTCAAGAATACAACGTCCATGGGACCTGATAATATCCTTGACTGCATCCTACATGAGCTACAAAATGAACTGGCACCACATCTGTGTGCCCTGTTCAATCACAGCCTTTCCTCAGGCTATGTCCCTAATGAATGGTGCACTGCTACAGTCATTCTGCTCCATAAAGGGGGAGCAACTACAGACCCTGGGAACTATCGCCTCATTAGCCTGATGAGTCTGTTATGCAAAGCTATGGAGCACATCATCATGGACCTGCTTAACAAAGATATAGGCAATCTCCAAACTCTTGACCCCACACAGTTAGGCCTGTTGAACCTGGCTGATTTCTTTGAGGCAGTCACCAAGGCTGTTGATGAGGGTAAGACAATGCATACAGCCTACCTCAATCTGGCCAAGGCCTTTGATACCATTCCCCCCTCAGGTGTCATTGATAAACTCACCAAACTAGGCATCAATCCTTGCATCACTAGGTGGGTTGCAAATTGGCTAACAGACAGGACCCAGAGAGTGAAAGTTGCGGATTCCAAGTCAGACTGTCGACGAGTCATGAGTGGAGTCCCACAGGGCTCAGTTCTGGGCCCTCTTCTGTTTGGCATCTACCTCTCAGAAGTCTAGGCCAACACCAAAGGACTTTGGCTGACCAAGTTCACTGATTACTGCAAGCTAGGAGTCATTATCAACTCCCCAAGTGATGCAGACATCCTACAAAAGGGCTAAGAAGTATAACCATAAATAGAACGAAGCAACACTAGCAAAATGACCAGTCCATACCAGGAGAAAAATCAGCTTTATTACGAAATCCACCACTGACTAAACACTTTCACCCATCTATGCCAGTTTGGTATTGGCAGACTGGGAGCAGAATTTTGTTTTCAAATCAGATTATAGGTCAAACATTATGTTATATTTACAATACCTGGACAATATTCTCATTTGTTGGAAGGGTTCTAAGAATGAGGTGGAAGTATTCATTAATTACTTGAATCAAACTGAGTTTTTGAAATTTACAACCATCTTGACCAACATCAAATAGAGTTCCTGGATATTTTGTTATATGTGGATAATGCACAAATTCATTCCAAGATTTTTCGTAAAAAAAATATAGCAATTCCTTTTTGCATTACAACAGCTGCCACCCTGACCACCAAAAGAAAGAAACACATGGTTAAGGGGCAAATGATACGGCTTTCTAGGTTGATTAGCCAAGACACCTGCTTCAAAGCTGAAATGGCACATTTAATTGATATGTTCAGGAATAGAGGCTATCCACTGGAGTTACTTAATAAGCACAGTGAAGAGATAGAGAGAAGAAGATCTAGTGACTTTATGCCCATTCTTTAGTATAACAACAGAAAACCTGACAATGTTAACACTTCTGCCAAAGACAACCCCTGTCAAAATTACTCTGCTGGTATGGTATTTGAATTTAATCCAACAGTAGGAAAGGTTAGGAACATTATTACTACTGTATGGGATAGTGTTTTGACCCAAAACATCAAGGATATAATAGGAACCTCTCCTACTTTTATTAATAGCAGAGGGTCTAACTTGAAAGAATTGTTTGAGAAAAATTCTCCTAGTCAAGACAATAGACCCTACACATGAGTAAATGTGGTACATGCAGTGTTTGCAAATACATAAATGATGGAACATATGTACACATTTGCAGTTACAAAAGAACTTTAAGATGTCCAGGATATTGTAACTGCAGCACTAAAATGGTTGTGTATGTGGCTACCTGCCTGTCATTTACCACGTTCTATGTAGGGATGACCACAAGAAAACTCAGACTTCGCATCTTGGAACATATTAGGGACATTAAGAACAAGAAAACAACAAATGCCTTATTTAATCACAGTAATGTCTGTACCAATTACAAAAACTTACTATTTTTTGTCATTGATAAGTTAACTATGAAAGATTTTGGGGGAGATTTTAAAACCCTGTTAGAATGCCTGTGGCAGCTATGCCTGGATGCTTCAAATGCATCAGGCATTAACGACAGCATTTCTGCAGCCTGTATATTACAATTTAAATCACAGTTTGTTTAAATATACACTAACATTTTATGATTATTTACATTATTATTTTTTTCAAATCCTATTAGGTTATTATGCTGTACTTATCAACATGGTAGACATTATTTACATACTCAAAAGTGCTTATTCTGTAATATGGTTTCAGCACAATAAGATTACAAGTTTTTACTTGGCTATTGGAGGGTTAATGTTTAATTGATTCCAGGGTACTCATGATTCATTGTTGATTTATTATTTAAATGATGTCCTTTGTGCTGTTTACTGACTCTGAAGAAGCCCAATGGTGGGTGAAAGCACTTAGTGGTGTATTTCGTAATAAAGCTGATTTTTCTCCTAGTACGGACTGGTCATTTTACTATCCTACAAAAGGGCCTCTCTGGGACAAATGACTGGTGTCAGAACAATGGCCTCAAGCTTATTGCCAAAAAATGCTTTATCATCCCCTTTGGAAAAAACTCAGTTCCCATGAATTACCACTTTGATGGGAACCCACTGACCACTGAAGGCACTGTAAGAGATCTGGGCACCCAGGTCGACAGCCACCTCACCTTCAACCACCACATTGCCACTGTGGTCAGAAAGTCCTTCTATGTGGCACATCTTATAACCAAAAGTTTCACATCCAGGAAGAAAGAGGTCATCATCCCTCTCTACTCATCCCTCATTAGACCAATCATCGAATATAATGCCCCATTTGGCATCTACCTGACCAGACACCTACAACAGCTGGAGAGGCCACAAAAGTACCTCACAAAAAGGATCCTAGGCCTTAAACATATGTCTTGTATGGACAGACTCAAGAAACTTCAGTTGTTCTCAGTCTCTTATTGTCTACTTAGAGGTGATCGCTGCTTGATTTACAAAGCCATGTCTGACCCAGGCCTACTTGAAATGCTACACCTAAAAAAATCCCAATTCCTCTGCCCCACATGCTCCAGAGATCACAACCTCATTACCACAATTAACAGAACATGCTGGAGGGACAGGTTCATCTCCCAAAGACTGCCGATACTCTGGAATAAGCTTCCCATTCATGTCAAGCAGAGCACCTCACTGGCCCTCTTCAAGAGAAATCTTGATGAGTGGATGGATAACAGAAAGTTCACTCCAGGGATCATTCCAGTAGCCCTATTGGATAAGGGCACTGTGAACTAACATTAGGTGGCACAGTGTCTGGGCAATTTTTTTGTGCTAGACTTGTAAAGGCTCCACAGCCATTAGCCTAGTACACACCTATGAAACTATGAGCCTGCTCTGAAGTGCTTGATTTCCTCAGTGAAGGGCCTCTGAGGTTAGATAAGCATTGCTATGCACCAGGTCCATAGTGAGTTCTTTCTACATTGAATGGCCTGTAATACCAGATAATTTCTGTTACTCACCAGCTCTAAATGGATTGCTTTCTGCTGTTAAGAGCCCCTGATTTCAGGAAATAACAGCTAGCTACCAACTTTAAAATGATTGCTTTCTGCAACCGCGGGCCTTTGAGGTCAGTTAACTCCTGATGTACACCAGCAAGTAACTGCTTTCTACAAAAAAGGACATCTGACATCATATGTGTCCCACTACTTACCACACCTGAATTGACTGCTTTCTGCAACATGAACAGAGATCAAGTAAATCTCACTGTGTGTCAGGTCTGAGCAGAATGCTTCCTGCAACTAAGGATATCTGAAGTCAGGTAAATCCTGCTACACAATAGATCTAAACTGACTGCTTTCCAAAACAAAAGCCACTGAGGTCAGATTAGTCCCACTTCTCAACATTTCTAAACTGATTACTTTAAAGTATAAATGACCCCTGATATCAGGTAACTCCTGTTATGCACATTGAAGGGTATCTGAGGTTAGGTAAGAGAAGCTACAAATCAGCTTTAAACTGATTGCTTTCTGCAACAAAGGGCTTCTGAGATCAGTTCAGCCCCACTGTGCACTAGCTATAAAGTGATTGTTTTTGCCATGGAAGGTCCTCAGATGTCACATAATTCCTGGTATACCGAAAGTCTAAGCTGATTACAGTCCACAACAAAGGGTCCCTAAGGTCAGTTAAGTACTGCTACACATCAGCCCTAAAACCAGTTACTTGTCTTTCTCCAAGTCTTTTGGGTTTCTAACACCATGACAGGAATGGAGCCCATTCCTAAGTCAAACTATCATTAAAGTTTATGAAATTAGTATTGTTACAATCTTTGATGTTAGTCAGAAGTGCTGTTTGCAGCACCCACAATGTGCCCAGTAATGATTCCTTCTGCAGTTCATACAGAATTACATATATTGGTAGCATATTTAAGTACAACTGTAAAGTCTTTTTATAAGACCTTTTACTTCTACTACTATTGGAACTGTGTGGGTATACTTCTTCCACATTGCCCTCATTTCTCTCTGTGAATCCTGGTATTTTATGACTGTGTGTGTGTGTGTGTGTGTGTGTGTGTGTGTGTGTGTGTGTGTGTGTGTGTGTGTGTGTGTGTGTGTGTGTGTGTGTGTGTGTGTGTGTGTGTGTGTGTGTGTGTGTGTGTGTGTGTGTGTGTGTGTGTGTGTGTGTGTGTCTGTGTGTGTGTGTGTGTGTGTCTCTGTAAATAAGACACTGTAGTAATTGGATGTAGTAAATTCAATGATCAATGCTACTTTAATCTTCTATTTAAGGACTACTGTATCTGGTTTTCTCACATCTATTTTTTGAACCATTGGTAAGATCCCATGTAATGTACACTTTATCCTTTTCTATAATGCTTGTGGTTCATATTTCCAGTGTTTTTGACCTACTTCAATATTACAATGTTTGCACACTCCCCATTGCAACAGTCTTGCCACATTATTACACCTTTCAGTATACAGTCCTTCTGCCATTGGTATATCACAACCAGCAACAAGATGTGCGCCTGTTTCCAATTCTGTTTTACAAAACCTACATTTGTCTCTTTCTCCCACATGTTCAGTAGACTTTGTTGGTCCGCCAATATTAACCTTTCATCTTTTGGTTTAAATTCACCTCTCCTTAACCAATCCTGCGTTTGATCCTGATCGACATGAGGTTGTTCCAGTAGTGTTCTATACTTGCAACTACATTTATGCATTTTCCACATTTCATGCCTTCTCATCTGATTCTTTAGTTTTTTTGGAACATTCAGTTGTTGCCAGATTTTTATCTACTTCTGGTTTGATTTCCATTCCCACTTGATACCGATACGCTTTTGCTAAACTAAGCAGGGAAGTTATCTTAGACTTATTCTCCTCATGTTTTAAAACTTTCACTGTATTTGGGTCTTGTGAGGGCAGCAGTTATGTATGCAGTCCTGCGACTGCAGATCTATACATGTAATCAATTTCGAAGAGGCCCATACCTCCTTCAAAATGAGAAAAATATAATCTTGGTATACACTGATTTGTATAAATCATTTGATAAGCGTGAAGCATCCTTCCTGTTTTTCTGTCCAACAGTTCTAACACCTTTTGGGACCAGTCAGTCACTCCAAAACTGTAAGTTAGGACAAGAAGAGCAAATTGGTTTATAGCTTGGACTTTGTTCCTAGATGTCAATGCTGTTCTCGGCATTAATTTTAGACTTCTAAAATATTCCTATGTTTTATTCACATTTATTCATATTTTACTGTTGATCATTCATCATTTCCCAAGTATTTATACACTCCTCTTGCTCAAGTTCTTTTATATCACATTCCTGTCCCAGGCTGATGTTTTCCTGGCGCTGCAGCTTTCCTGCTTTAAAGGTTGCTTTTGCACATTTACCGAAACCAGATGACATTGTTATATCATCTGAAAGATTTTGACCACTTGCAGTTGTGCTTTCAGTTCTTCATCTGATGAAGTATACAGTTTTAAGTCACCCACAAAAAAGAAGATGAGAAGTCTTTAGACTTTTTTGTTTTCTGGGAGCCATACTGTAGCCATGACTTATCTGTTTCATAGACAGTTTAATGGGTTAAGGACAATACAAAAGCCCAGTTGTGACAAAGAGTCACCTTGGAATATCCCCCTTTGAAATTTTATCCCTGGAATAATGATTTGTCCTTTATCATGGTTTAATTGCAAAGTGGTTTGCCACTGTTTCATGGTTGCTGTAATATAATCAGTGTAGGATGTATCTTATACATTTTAAGCACTCTTTTATCCATGAATGTGGAATACTGTCAGATTTTTTTTTGGAGGCTGTCTGTGCCATACTTAGATTATCCACTTTTTACAGTTCTGTATTATGACTTTATTTAACAACAAATGATCATTTGTTCCATATGACTTTCTTTTGTTACCCTTTTGTTCTATTGCCATGATTGAGTTTTCTTCTAAATGACTATAAACTCTGTTGGCATCAATTCTAGTGTATAGTTTATACATCACTGAAAGGAAAGTTGTCGGTCTATAGTTTTTATAATAGCTTGCAAGTTCACTCTTAATTAGGAGTGTTGTATTTCCTGTTGTTAACCAGGTTGGTGTCTGTTCAGGGTGTGCATATAAAGGGTCTATATCAGATAATCAAACTTTTAAAAGTTTGAACACCATATGGTCGAGACCATATGTTCGAACTCTTTAAAATGAGAAAATCAAATAGAAAAAACAGAAAAAAACTACCTGAAAGCTTAAGCAGGGGGGCAAGTCCACCTGCATCCCCCATGCCCCCCACTCTTTAAATACACCAACTCAGAGATCGCACTACAGTGCAGACAATGGAAAACTTCCATTGCCGCACTGTTTGGGGATCTCCATTGAAATGTTCAAACTTTTAAAAGTTCGATCATATGGTGTCAGTCATATGACGTTCGAACTTTTAAAAGTTTGACAATGTGATAGGAACCCCATATAAATAGTTCTTACTCATGGCTTAGTCTTCATGTAAAGATGTTAATACTTTTAGCCAGACGTTAGGTACTGTATCTGGCCTGGGGTTTTCCATTTAGGAGCTTTTCTTAACTTTGTTTCAATCTCTCTGGCCGTTACTTCATCCCATTTCATATCCTGTACATTTGAATTTCTTATTCTTTCTTTTACTTGTTCTCCACTACAGCATCTTTGTTATGTTCCACAGGATCTTCATAGATAATTTCTTTAAAATGTATCTATTTCTTCTATTTTGGTGATGGTGTAGTTTCTTTTGCCTTGTTTCCTAATTCTCTATAAAACTTTTTTGGGTCATCAGTATAAGACCGCTGATGTTTTTTAAGTTGCTGTATGAACAGCTTGAAATACTTTGCTTTTCACAGTTAAGGGATTCTGAACAGCTCTATACTGTTATGGTATATGCACCAGCTCCACACATTTCTTTCTACAATGAAGGGCCTGTGGTATCAGTTAAGTCCAGTTACTTACTAGCTCTAAACTGATTGCTTTCTGCAATTAAGGGCCTCAGATATCAACTACATCCTACTAGCTGCCAGCTATAAACTGATTGCTTTCTGCAACAAGGGCCTCAGAGGTCAGGTAAGTCCCACTATGCAACAGAAAGGAACTAACTGCTTTCTGCAACAAACGGTCTGTGAGATCAAGTGCGTCTCACTACCTACCAGTGTATGTCTCACTACCTACCAACTATAAATTGATTTCTTTCTCAAAACAAGGGTGCCTGAAGTTAGGTAAGTCCAGCTATGTAGTAGCCCTAACTTGACTGCATTCTCCAGCAAAAGGCCTGTAAGGCCTTGTAAGTCACATTATTGTCATACACTAGCACTAAACAGATTGTTTTCTGCAATGGAGGAATTCTGAGATTTGAGATCTGGTAAGACCATTACTCACCAGCCCTAAACTGACTACTTTCTGCTACTGAGGGGATTCGAGGTCAAGTCCTGTTATGCACCATCTCTAAAATGAATGTTTTTTGCATTCAAGGACCACTGAGATCATTAAGACATACTAAACATCACCTCAAAAAGTAATGCTTTCCTCAGAGAAGGACTTATGAGGTCAGGTACATCCTGCTCTGCACCAGCTTAGAACTGATAGTTTTCTTGAACCAAAGGAATCTGAGGTAAGGTAAGTCCTGCTATGCACCAGTTCTAAACTGCTTGCTTTCCTCAATGAAGGAGATCAGAGGTCAGGTATGTTGTGCTTTGAACCAGCTCAAAACTGATTGCTTTACTCAAAAACATTTACCAGCTCCATACTGCTTTCTTTCTACAATGAAGAGACTGTAGTATCAGGTAAGTCCAGTTGCTCATCAGTTCTAAACGGATTGCTGTCTGCAGTTAAGGGGCTAACATAAACTACAACCAGCTATTATACAATGTTAGCTTGTTAGTATGCAAAAATGTGCACACTGATTGGTTAGCCCAACCAGTGTGCCCATTGTAAATCAAGCATATACCAATAGAAAAAAAGTCTGGCCACTGAAATGTGACTGGACTTTCTTTTACTGATATGTGCTGTGTGCTAAGTGCCTAGATTTTCAGCTCGAAAACAAAAATCAGGAGCCAGAATAGTGCCCAACACTCTTCTTTATTGTTAACAAATTAAGAGCTTACCTCCTGGTATCTAGACGTCTAGATATCAGGATGAAAGTGCTTAATTTTGTAACAATAAAGAAGGGTGTTGGGCAATATTCTGGCTCTCGGTTTGTTGTTTTTAGTTTACATTTGTCTTGGTTCTATGATTTTCAGCTAGAGGTCAAGAGGTATGTATAGAGGGCAAAGAAATTACAACTAAAATCAGGTATGTTCTGCAGAACTATTTATTTTATTATTATTTTTATTTATTTTATTTTACATTTGTTTACCGGGAAAATCCAACTGGACCAGGTCCATTTTCAGTGGAGGACCTGGGGAGAAAAGCTCCACAATTAAGAAGAAGTTAATACAGTGAGAAATATACAAAATGGTAATACAGAAGATTATTTACAAGCAGAAATATTCCGAAATTTGTTCACAATAGTTAACAGGCATTGCAGGGCTGAAATACAGTTAGATTAATATTTACAAAGGTAGTATTGACTGTGTACAGTTTTAGTTAAGAATGCACAGAAAGAAGTACAAAAAACAGTGTGGAATATTCTAAGAGTATGGGCAGGATTCACGAAGCCTCCGTGTAAGAGATACAAGGCTTACACGGAGGCTGCAGTTAAACAGTGTGACGTCAGCATGTCATGCATATGAATGAGGGCATGCTGAATCACACCTAAGGCTAACACGGTCTGTGGAAGACAGTAGGGGGCGTGTCCGTAGGCTGAGCCCTGAAAGCGGACACGCCCCCAGAAGAGTAAAAGTGCCCAAAGTAAACACCCACGACAGAGGCCATGGAAATGTGAATAAACACAACACAACACATGCCCCCACAGACTATGAACATAAAATATATAAATGAACATGTTATATATTTTTTTAAATCGTAAAGATGTTTGCCCGTGAGTGCGCGTTTTGCTGGCGTGCCGTAGCTTAGCCACAGTTAGCAGTCAGTGGAAAAGCATATAAGAACTAAATATGCAAAGTAAGCCAAGAAGCAATAGCGTAGTGGTAGAGACGTCGGCTGAAGAGCAGGCAGTCACGGTTTGAGCCCCCACAACATCAATTTTTATTTTTAGTAAAATAAGCACGAAACAAGTCCCTGACAAATATGTACACATATAAAATTATATTTTATGTAAAATGTAATGAAATAGTCCATTTATTTTGAAGAAATGTGAGATAACAAAACAATAAAAAATGCGAGATGTGCCTATAGCTGAGCTACAGTTTAACAAGGTGAGTGCATCTGCCCGTATGTGAGCAGTGGTTTAACAGGTGTAAAATGAGTGCCTGTAGGTGAGCAGTGGTTTAACACACTGAAACTGTGTGCCCCTAGCTGAGCTGAGTGTAATATGCATGCTAAGAGCCAAATGAAGCGTAAACCAGCGTACCCCGTTTGTGCGGAGCTGCACACCGCGCCAACAAGCTAACCGACGGGCAACGTTGAGCAAGCTGTATCAAAACTGCCTTTTTAAGAGACACACCCCCTAGCCTGTCTAGACAGTCATAAAAAATAAAAAGCAGTGGCCAGGTTCGAACCCAGAATACCATGCACCATAGTCAAGGTACTGAACCACTAAGCCATGACAGCAGTACCTAGAAATGCAGTAATAGCAAATATATAGGAATGAATACAAAGTGGAGCATGACAAAGCGGGTTTTGTGAAGTTGATACAATTCCAAAATGGCCAATCACAGATATGTGTGGGAAAAACGGCATATATAAGCCCCATAGGTGGGAATACACAGCATAAACGATTGTAGAACTAACTTGCAGCCAGAATGTCAGGAGTAGGTGAGGGTAGTTGCTTTCGATCACAGAGGTGGGGCATTGAGGAGTCCAGATACATGGTCTGGCTCCTAGTCCACAATCATGAGGCCCAACTCATGCAGGGCCAGGTCCTGTGGGGAGCATATAGGGCTGAGGCGTGGGACCAGTTGGCTCATGATCTCACCAGTGCCACAGGGATTCCAAGGACTGGTGAGCAGGTCCGTCACCACCATGCGGACCTGAAGAGACATAAGCAGGACCAATTGAACCTTTGGATCCAGGAGGTCCAGCAAATGCCCAATGCCCCACTACTGAGTAAGTTACATTTAATTATGTATGTAAGAAATTAAACTAGCTGATATTATGGAGATGTGTATTCCAATATTACTTCATTTATATTACAGCTGCAGGTGTCCGTTCTGCGAATCGCAGAGCCTATGGCGATAGGCTGGTGCAGTTGCGCCACCAGGCAGGTCAGTAATCCACTCCCAGTAACTGTAAAGAAATATAAAAGTATGACAGTTAGCAAAAGAGTGCAGTGTAGTCACTAAGTAATAAAATGTGCAAGTAACAGTGTAAGAGTGTTTGCAAGTATTGCTTGATTACAAAAGTGTGTTGCAGTCTGTAATCCAAACAGAAAAATGAAAATGTCTGAAATAAAGTCTGAAATAAAGATGCCCCACCTGTAATATAATAGTACACAACCTGCAGCAGGCTGAAAAGTACAGCTGCAGAAGATGAGCAAATCACATGTGTGAAATATATCCCTGTTGAAATACTGAAACATGACAGAAGTGAGACTGCTGGAAAGGATTGTAATAACTACAGGTAAAACATGTCAATAAAGCCTAGAAGTAAGTACCATCCTGAATAGTAAAATGAAAACAAGTGAGAGAGTGTGAGAAAGAGTTATGAATCCACCAATAAAGTAGTAATAACCCCTGAATAAAGTATACTGCAGGCAGTACAGAATGAAATGAATGTGACAAGTAGAACCAAACAGCGAAATGTGTTCAAAGTGTTGCTGCAGCTGGAATGTGTATCCCAAAATCTGGATATGTTGCTCTCAGTCTGCAATATGCAGATAGTATGATTGTCTGAAATACCAAACATCCACAGTTGTCTATAGCTATATAAAGCAAATGTAGCAGGATGATGTAGCTGAACAAAGCCAGATATGAACGTGTATGAAGAACAATAAAATGTATATTGATGTAGCAGTAACAGTCCTATCACCAAATTGAAGTAGTTATCATATAGGAAACTGTAGTTAGAACAGTAGTGTGTATATATCTTCAGCTATTAGAAATGTACAGCATATGTATTGGTATTCGAAGGTGTTAATATTATTTTCTTCACCCCACCCTATAACCACATATAATCCATTCCACGTGAAATTGGTATGTGCAATCACAATTAACACCCCTGGACATTTGTCCTGTTGGGTCATAAATATTTGCATGTACGTTGATGCATCTGCCCTGTTCATACATCCAAACCTGATGGCCTGTTGCCATCAATCAACCCTGCATGTTGTTGGACTGTGTATTGCTGTTCAAATTATGCATGTGTTATGCTCGCTGTTCAATGGTGTGAATATCTGGGTGTTTGGTTAATGGGAATACTAATGCATGCTGTTACAACTAATTGCGAATGGTATTGTATGTTACTAACCCAAACTGTCATGACATAATGCAAAACATAGGACGACAGGGAAGGCGGGTTCCAGCGGACCCACCTCTCCCACCTCAGCTGGCGAGTGCACCTGGCACTAGTGCCCAGTCTGGACCCTCCTCCGGTGGCCCTGTGCCACCTGCAGGTGGAAGCGCTGCAGGGGATGGGGCCTGTCCCCCCTCTGCAAGTGTGGCTGGAGGAGAACCACCACTCACCCTCCGTAGCGTCCAGACTGTGGTGCGTAGGGAGATCTGGGACTCTGTTCTTGGGCCCCTACGCCAGCTTGAGGCACAGGTGGCACAACTTATGGGCATGCCTGTTGCCCGGCCTACACAGCCCCCAGCACAGCCCCGTCCTGGGCAGTGAAGGAACAGTGGCAATTGCCCATGGGTGGGGATATCAGTTCCACTGTTGCCATCTGTGGGCTCATGGGCTCTGGATATCCAAACATCCATCCCCGTCAATTGTGTAACCCCCCCAGACGTGTCATACATCACCCCTGTATGCGTCTTGTTTGTCTTGTCTGTTGACCTACCCAACCTACCTCCCCAGCTATGCTGACTTCCTTCACCTGACATACCACTCTCACCTGAAAAAAAAAAAAAAAAGGGGCACTCTGTACCCACAAAAAAATTACGCCCCATACATAGCTGCCTATTCCGTACACATGTCTGCTGGACATGGAAACTATCAATTACAATTGGCTGTACAACAAGTATTATTGTTGTCCTGATACCTCTCTTAGGGGTGGAAGGTTTCAAATGTCACACCAAATTACATACATATGCACAGCTGTTGCTGATGAAGAAATGGGCAGCTATGGGCCTTACCTACATCCCTCCTGCAAAACCCAAGCTTGTTTCCCTACTGTCTTACTCTCTTTGTGACCCCTTTTTCACCACTTTCCTGTCTCCCCATTTTCATTTCTTTCAAAGAAAATAGCTGGTGTGCAGAGTAAGCACTGTTAAGCGGTTGTAAGCGGTGTGCAGAGCTGAACGCCAGTGCGCATGCGGGAGCTCCGCGCAAACCAGCGCTAACCCGGTTACAACTGCTTAAAAGTGCCTTAGTCACTCTGATTGACAGGTCCTGTAGTCAGTTCAAAAGGAAAATAAAATCCCACTGTCAGTCCCGAACCCAGGACCTTAGAAACAGTAGTCTGCATGACCTACCACTAAGCCATGACTCTTATACAAGAACATTCTGCTAAAATAAATATATCATGTAATAGTAGGAATGAATGTAAAGGGAATATAGGATGTGTAGTACACAAAGCATGTCATTCATACTTACTGTCAAAACTAGTGGATTTCCATAATAGTAGTGTGTGAACAGAAACAGCCATGCTAGTTGGTAGCTAGTAGGTAATAATGTCAGTTAATGTACATATATACATGTATGTATATTTACATATATATATATATATATATATATATATATATATATATATATATATATATAGTTGTAGGTGTCAGTGTGCATACGCACTTACTACAGGAAACAGGAAAGAGGAATGGAGAAATGTGAATCTACAACACAGCCTGAATCATGAGAGAGATACTAACCTTTACACTCACAGAACAGTGTCCACAGCATACCAGCATGGTCTCCGCCCTTACAATCTGAAAGGGCAATGCCTATCTCACATACCCTTTTATAGCACTGTCCTGAAATCACAGTGAGAACTGCAATCAGTGCACAACTGGCTGCATGCAATTAGCAAATGCTGGCTTACAATTGGTGCAGAGGCCATCACATGGACTTATGCAGATACCTACAAAAGCATCCTGTACTCACACTCCACACATGCAATACGTTCATTGCACTGTCTGGAGGCAGACAGAGAGAGAGAGAGAGAGAGACAGAGAGAGAGAGAGAAAGAAAAAAAAAATAACACAAACAACAACACACGGTACACAAACTGAGTTGAAGCTGTCAGCAGTGACAGTACCAAGCCGTGCCAGCAGCAGCAGGAAGCTGTAGTAGCGGTAACGCAACCAGCTGCGACAAACACAGGTAATGTAAAGTAACAGGTTAATAGTCTGCATACTGTGACCCCTCCATATGTGTCATAGGTCTGTATCTATAGGTATGTCCAAGTGATATGTTGTGTGCACGTAGTTCCACCCAAAGAGGATGACTATACATTACATGTCATTCAGTGTTAGGCCATGATCCTGGCAGCAGTTTTCCGTTGCAGTGAGGCCTGTCTGTAGGATGTGTGTGTCAGCTGGTGTAACAACTATGGCGCTTAGTTAGCAGTCATCTGGGAACTTTGTCATCCACAACCGCATGTTTGCTTTTACATCTGAGAAATAAATGCCAAACAAGAGGGGTCCTAGGACAGAGGCCTGTGGGATACCACATGTGACTGGCATTGAGTCTGACATGGCTCCTACAATATCGATATTATGGATTCTGTATGTCAACCAGTGTCCAACCCATCATGTGACATATGTAGTAACATGTAAGCTAATGAGCTTGTCTATGATGCCTGAGTGGAGTACTGTGTTGAAGGCCTTAGGCAAGTCCAGGTAGGCTGTATGGATTGCGTTGCCCTCATCAATGGCTGTAGTGACTGTTTTGAAAGGTCAACCAGGTTCAAAAGGCAGGATCAGCCCATCACAAAGGCAAACTGGCCGGGAACAAGTGTCTGCAGGTACCCAATATCGCTGTATATGCGTCCCAGACTGAATCATTCCATAGCTTTGCAGAACAGGCTGGTTAAGCTTATGGTGCGGTAGTTCCCAGGGTCAGTAGAGGTGCCTCCTTAGCGGAGTGGGACCACTGTTGCTGTATGCCAGTGTTCAGGTACATATCCTGTAGTACGGCCAAGGTTAAATATCAGTCTTATATGCGGTTGTATGTCCTCTTGGAGTTCACGTAGCACACATCCAGGGATACCATCAGGTCACATTGATGCTGTGTGTTCTGCTTTGCTGAGGGTGGCCCTCACCTGGACATGTGAGATGATAGGGAGATTACATTCAGCTGTGATAAGTATTTCTAAGTGTGGGGGAGAAGGAGGGGGGGATACATGCACCGAACCTGTCTGCAAGAATGTTGCCAATATCTGTGTGTTCGGTGAATGTTAAGTAGGTGTGTAGTAACTCAGAGCATATCTGAGGCGTTTGGTCCATATGTGTAACATAACTGAAGAAGGCCTTGCGGTTATCTATAGTGTTCGTGGCCATTTCCCTCCCAGAGTAGGCCGTGGATGTTGTTATGAGAGACCGTAGCTTATTACCAGTGCTGACCACAGATGCCTTCCCTTAATGTGAATCTGCTCTGTCCTGCCGTAGCACCCCTGCCAGGCACAGGTACCGTGTCCATGCCCACAGACACTGATCTGTATGACCTGCCAGGTGCAGTCTGTGGCTGTCCACAAACTCCTGTATATGGCAGCCATGAGGTGGAACTGTGTGCGTGCATACACACATGCAAAATGTTAACACCTAGGGCTATCACATACATGCACACACTGCACCAACAGTGCCACACCCTGTACTGCTTTCCCTCACCAACACACATAAACACACATGTCAATTGGTGGTATCAGTGGCAGACTCAGGCATACCTAATTCACACCCTGTGCATATGATGAAACTGTGCCACCTCCTGCAATCTCCAACATCAGTGCAGGAACAGGTAAACATGTTGCTGATGCACAGGGTGACTACATAGAAGTGTATTAGTAGTATCATGTTGGTAACAGTACAGTGTGCTGATATGACTGTGTGTATATCCCAGCATGCCTGATGCAGTAACCGTATGACTGTCCTGAATTGTTATCTACACCCATAGTACGTACCAAAGTGTAACAGCTGCACATTATTGCATACCGGTGGTAAGGATGTCAACAGATAGCCACATACATGGGTAGCACAGGGGGGAAACTAATGCAAGTAGTGATATGCAATGATGGACATGTACAGTAATGGTGGCAAGTTGCCCACAACGACTATGCAATGTGGATGTTTGTGCATGTTGATATGTGTGCAGTGCCAATGTAATCCAAATCACAATTAACTATGACATAATATCAGTTCTACCATGGACATCTGAGCTGTGCATTCCTGGGTACATGTTGATAGTGCCTACATATTTGCACTGTTACCTACTGTTAGTGTTACCCCTTCTTTGTTGTACAATGGACTACTTCCAGCCCTGCTTACTGTAGCTTTGTTTGCATGCATGTTCGCTTGGGATTCCCTGGAACACTGCTTCCACCTGCAATGCAGAGTTACAGTGCTTCTGTGGACTCTTAGTGACATCTGCATAGCGTACTATACGTATGTCAAGTTTACACATGACAGAACGTCACTGTCTGTCCTGTTCGCATGTACGTTACCTGTGACACATTGCACATGTCTTACCTGTCATTTACTCACGTGTGCAGTCATATATGCCAGTGCTATGAAATCAGTAGCAGTACACCCACACATACACACCTTCAGTATGTTGTTCCCCATTGGCCCTATGTGTTGGTAATCACCATGGCAATCACACTACTATGGTAGCATGTGCAAAGGTAACCTGTGAATCACCTCTATGGTCCAGTTGTGGTTTATGTGAGTCATGTGGCAATGTCACAGCTGCCACATGTATGCAGTCAACCCTCACCCCTGGCCAGGAACATAAAACACATGTGTGGGATGCCACCACATAGCCAATCTGGGGACTGAGCACTCTGAACCCAGTAATGCCATACCCTGTCAGGTGGCATGACATACTACAGTGACTACAATACCAGTCTGACATAGACCCGCACTGACAGCAATCTGAACACACTGGGGCATACTTGGAGACTCAGAATAGCATCCTGCCTGAGCATCACACACCTCCACAGCTAGCACACAGGCATACATTATGTCGGAACAGAGCACATGCCACACATGGCACACACATCCCATGTGCCACACACTCACAGCCTGTAGGGCTACACAACACACCTGCTACAGATGTGTCAGGTACCTCTCTTGGCCGCTGCAGTGGGGTCCCGCTCAACAGGCTGTACATGGTGAAGGTCACAGTGATATGCCTGTGGGGCACTATGGTCCACCACAAAACACATGCATACAGGTCAGTCAGAAGCATGGACACATATGACTCAGTCATTGACCATGCCACTATGGATGACCTGAGACATACCTCCCTGGACTACATGATAGGGAAGATAGAAGGGATCTCTTAGCATGTGGCACGGGCCAGTATGAGCCTGATCTTGGTTGCCATCATACCCTCACCAGGTATGCTACCACTATATGTAGGAAGGGTGTTCTATGTCTACATTCTGCTCAATCTCCAGTGTCATTCATAGAGTATCCACTGGCTGTCAATGTGTGCTTACATGCTGGGGAGGCCACAATGATTTGCGAGGGGCAGCTTGCACGTGACACCCATGGGCCATTGTATATTGGCGAAGCCCCTTGATACACACATAGTGCCTTTTGCTGCAGGACACGGATTACATAGCCACCACCACGGGTATCACACAAGATAGGACACTAACAGTGATGCTACACAACACCACCAGTGTACACCGCACGATGCATGCACTGGACACTGTCCTCAGCACGGTGAACTGCAATGTCTGTGCAGTACCAGAGTCCTGATTCACGGCTCACAGGTGCAACCCATCACTGCCAGGTTATACCTCATACCATGCCTGTCGTCCCCTACACATGTAACACACATGGACAGGGGGGTGGTATCCCAAAGCACCACAGATACACACACCTCCAAGTTGTTGGCACAGCACAAAGCATCAGGGCCTATTCATGTGCAGCTAACAGTGTGTTGGACTGCCTTCTGGTTCATAGCCTGGCACACACAACCCTCCCATACACAGGAAACCCACCTATCCTCCATAACAACACTGGCAATATGACAGTCTCAAGAAATGTCTTTATATAGCTGGACTGCATCCAGCCAAACATTGTGCGTGAGCATTACTGTAGCTGCAACACACTAGCTGAAAGGTTCCCAGCATGTGGTCACTGAATTGCAGTGGAATAACATGTTACCACTCCCACAACAGGTGGGAACATGCAGCACCTGTTCATTGACTACATGTAGACTATATGGCCCAGACCAGATGTGTATCCCCTGCTGTAGGTATTTTACCATATACAACCCACACTGTATAGACACATACCGCGTCGCCCTTGCACAGTAAGACACAGTCATATTGTTATGCATTGCGAATACCATTTATCCACTCGAGGCATGTGTCAGACATGGTAACTACTGCAGGTCACAGGTATTTATGTGTATGTGTCACACACATACATCATGTGTGCATTGCCATTGCTGGTTTAGGCAATGGCATGCATTGTTAAGCACAAAGACCCACACAAGGTCATATTGTGTGACACAACCACACGTGGCAGTTGTGGGTTTCCAAAACATACCTATCTGTGCTCTGACAATGGTAATAGACCCAGTAGCAGAGCGCACTATTGGCATTACTGGCCAAGTAGCCCTGTTTGGCTGTGCTGATAGTGTGGTGACATCCCCTGTGTTTACTGGGGGAATATGCAGCATCTGGTGTATTGTAGTATTTGCCAAAAGGATCTGTTCTCTCACACTTGCAATTACACACTCTACTACCCCCCCCCCCCCACACACACACACACTTACCATTTGCAGGATTTATACCCCTACCTAACTATGTCACGACACGTGGGAGAGACGCATTAGCAAAGTGCACTATTCGGATTACTAGGAGGCGTCTCTTCTCCGGCTGTACTTATAGGGTGCTGACATCATCAGTGTTTGGAAAGGGTAATGTGCATCATGTAGTGTGATCTCCTGATTGCCAAAAAGCACACGTTTTTCATACAGCATTGTACACACAGAAACTCCCCACATCCAAACACACACACACTTTCAGGTTTCAAACTCCTACCTAACTATGTTATGACAGTTGAGAGAGACACTTTAGCAGAGTGCGCTATTCGGATTACTGGGAGGTGGCCCTTCTCCAGCTGTATGTATAGGGTGCTGACATCATCAGTGTTTGGAAAGGGTAATGTGCATCATGTAGTGTGATCTCCTGATTGCAAAAAAGTACATATCTTTCATACAGAATTGCACACACACAAACTCCCCACATCCAAGCACACACACTTGCCATTTGCAGGTTTCAAACTCCTATCTATCTTTGTTATGACACTTGAGAGAGACGCATTAGCAGAGTGCGCTATTCGAATTACTGGGAGGTTTCCTTTCTCCTGCTGTACTTATAGGGTGCTGACATCATCCGTGCTTAGATAGGGGAATGTGCATCCTGTAGAGTGCTTTCACAGTTGCCAAAAGGGACATCTCCCTCACACAGACTTGCACACACACTAACCCCCCTCCACATACACTGGGCAGTTGCAGGATTCAAACCCCTACCTAACTATGTTATGACACTCGTGACAGACGCATTAGCAGAGCGCACTATTCACATTACTGGGAGGGTTCCCTTTTCCTGCTGTACTTATAGGGTGCTGACATCATCAGTGCCTAGATAGGGGAATGTGTATCCTGTAGAGTGTTTTCACAGTTGCCAAAAGGGACATCTCCCTCACACAGACACTAACCCCCCTCCACACACACTGGGCAGTTGCAGGATTCAAACCCCTACTTAACTATGTTATGACACTCGTGACAAACGCATTAGCGGAGCGTGCTATTCGCATTACTGGGAGGGTTCCTTTCTCCTGCTGTACTTATAGGGTGCTGACATCATCAGTGCTTAGATAGGGGAATGTGCATCCTGTAGAGTGTTTTCACAGTTGCCAAAAGGGGCATCTCCCTCACACAGACTTGCACACACACTAACCCCCCTCCACACACACTGGACAGTTGCAGGATTCAAACCCCTACCTAACTATGTTTTGACACACGTGACAGATGCATTAGCAGAGAATGCTATTTGCATTACTGGGAGGGTTTCCTTCTCCTGCTGTATTTATAGGGTGCTGACATCATCCGTGCTTAGATAGGGGAATGTGCATCCTGTAGAGTGCTTTCACAGTTGCCAAAAGGGACATCTCCCTCACACAGACTTGCACACACATCATCCCCGCTCACCCACATCCACACCCACACACACACACACACACTGAGCATTTGCATGGTTCGAACTCCTACCTACCTATATTATGACACTTGAGGGAGACACATTAGCAGAGCGCGCTAACCGAATTACTGGGCATCTGGTCTGCACCTGCAGTATTTATAGGGTGCTGACATCTTTATTTCTACAGAGATATGTACATCTAGTACTACCTGTCAGGTGGGGGATAGCATATATATGCATTTACAGCCACCTACGTCAGGGTCAGATATGCACATCGCACTGGCAGGTTATGTTCTATACCATGTTTCATGACCACAGGACCTGTAACACACAACACAACCAGTCCAGAACACCACTCCCACATCCAGGACACACACTTTGCTTCCCTGGGAACAGTGCTGGGATATGCAGGTGTTCACATACACCATTCCAGTTATTAACATCAGGTACAGGTATATTGTGTGTGGGAACTACTCAGGCCTCTACTACTTTACCCTACAGCCACTACAATTTGTGGGTCCATGTGCTACGGCAGAACCACTCACCACACCCACATGGGGGAATACATATTGCACCTGTCCATCTGCAACATGGATACTCACTGTTCCACACCAGAGGTAGACCACCGTTGTTGATATGTGACCATACCCACCTTTCCCTGGACATCCATATCCCATCCCCACCCCCAGGCAAGGTTGTCACTGCAAACAAACTGTATTTAGCACAAGCAGACTCTACACTTGTGAAGACTGGGGTGGACGACTTCAAAGGACCCATGCTGGGGGACTATAGTGGCCACTCTGCATAATCCTTGACAATTGCATTCTATGAGCATGTGTAAGGTTTGCATTGATCATGCTATCCCACATATACCCATGACTGCTCCACAACAAGACACCTGTCAGGTGTACACCAGCCATATATGAGCCATCCAACAGACAGAGTGAGCTAATACATTGCAGAGCTGTAGCCCACAGAGGGAGGATATCTGTGAACAGTACCGGCATGACACTTCATTCCCACATAATCATCACAACACAGTGTTGACAGTGGAATTGTCCAGACAATGCAGATAGGGCTCCCCTCAGTCTGTTATTGATGCCCACTTACTGTTAGAGGTCCTCAGCAACCCTCTTCCAGCACACACCAACAACATGGCTGTTGTCAACATCCTTTCATAATGACCTAACACTGTAGTACCGTATAGTGTACTGGTTCAGTACTTTCACTGTGGTGGACAGTATCCTGGGCTTTAGTCCTATCACTGCTTGACATCTTCATAGTGAGCACAACAGACTGTGTAGGGGCCAGTTGTGCACATATGACCATGTTGCATTATGTTCAGATATGGACTACCTACACCAGGCTTGTCCAACATTGGTAGTGTATTCCACAACATAGGTGGACATTGGCAAACACTAGAGATGTTCCCTAGGCCATTTCTGATGCTAGTCACAGAGTGTGTTTGTCCTTCGACACACATTGTAACTGGAGTTTGCCATGACATATGTCATGGTTAGTATACTGTGCTCCATCTACCTCTGACATAACAGTGATACCCAGGGTTAACCTACCATCTCCCATCCACTCATCAGGATTCCTCTTGAGGGGTGTCGATAGGTGACTCTCTGGCTAACCTGTACTGGGAGTTTACTCAAGAGTGGGGTGCCTTCTGTGTTATGGATCATTCTGTACAGCTTGTCCTATGTATGTCAGTGCTGGGGTTCAGGTCTCTCATGTGCATAGCTCACTGCCATTCAGATTGTACAAGGTGCAGCATGTTCATTGATTCCAGCTTGGACATGGCTTCATACATCAGGCACAGCTTGCCTCTGGGTGGGCAGTATGGCAGTGTGTGGAGCTGCAGTTTGTTTACTCAGGCAACACATGGCATCTGTTCATGCTCTTTGCTACTCCTGGTGGGGTACTGTTGTGGACTTTACAGTTGATGGAGGTGTCTGCTGAGGTATATCCCACAGGGGCTATTGTAGTCAATTGTGACGCTGATGAAGGATGACTGCAGAGCCACAGTGACCTCCCCTTATCTACATCTGACAACCTTCATGATTGGGTGGGTATATGGTATGTTTCTGCGAACACTACAGCCACATGTTTGTCCAATGCAGGATATCTATCACCTTGTGTCCCCAGGTCTCTCATTACATGTTAGGTACGTAATGGGTTAACACCTGTGTGGTCATTTGTGGGCACTTACTGTATATCCACGGTGGTTGTCTATACACAGTTCTTCAATTAGCTTGCTGACATGGCTATGGCTCCAGTTGCCTGTTTCTATGTGGCCCTTTTGTGGGTTGCTTGTGTCAGCTGGGGGTCGGATATGGTGGGCAGTTTGTACTCCTCTGCATACATGTTCAGTCACAGTCCTTCCATGTTGGCCTGTACCTATGGGACATATATACGGAACGGGGGAGGTCCCAGGACCAAGCCTTGTGGGATGCCACTCATATCTGCTTTGTAGTCTGACATGGATGCAGCATGTCTGACCATGTCAGTTCTGTCCTTGGTCTGGTTTGCAACCCCTCTACTGACATAGGGGTTTATATTTAAGCTGGTGAACATATCCATACTGAACTCGTAGGGTATTGTCTGGAAGCATATGCACGGTCCAGCTACGCTGTGTGGACCACATTGCCCTCATCAATGACCTTAATGACTGTTTCAAATGGGTCAAACATGTTTAGGGGCAGGATCTGCAGTTACGACAGCCACACTGGGTAGGGTCCGGTGTCAGTAGGTCCATGATAGCTTTATGTCTGCGGTACATACTGATCCTTTCCATAGCTGTGCAGACCAAGCTTGTCAGGATCCTGGGGTGGTAGTTTGCAGTATCCATTCAGGCAACACCTTTGTTGTGAAGGACCACTGTTGTTGTACACTGCTCTTTGGGTACATATCCTGTGGTAAGGCTGACATTGGGCAGTAGTGTGATTTGGCATTCCATTATTCTTGGAGTCCATGTTGACCTCAGCCCAGGACACCATCACATACCTTTGCTGCTGTGTGTTTTGCTTTTCAGATGATGGCTGTTACCTCAGCATCTGCAATGTCAGGGGACCAGCAGTCTGCTGGGATAGATATTTTGCATTCTGGGGGGGGGGGGGTTTGCACTGAACCTGTCAGGTTGTATGTTGGCAATATGTGTGTGTGTTTGGTATGTTGTTTGTAATATCTGTGTGATTCGGAGCATATCTGTGAATTCCCAACATGGTTCCTACCATCAGTTAAGTAAGCCTTGTGATTATCCTTAGTGTCCTGTACAATTTGTATCTTCATAGGTTCATGGGTTCATACTAGGCTATCCACCCTAGGGCATTAGTAAGCCAAGCCAGAGTGTGTGTGTCTTTCGCCACCCCTTGCTATGTGACTATTATGGCCATTTATGATTTTCTTTACTGTGCCACTGTCTGGACGTGACACAGTGAAGACCCCCAGTGTGCATGTACGATCATCCATCCACTTGGCAATATTCCTGTTGAGGAGTGTCAGTGAGGGGCTCTGCCTAACATGGATTGGGATCCTGTTTCTAGGTGTGGGGAGCCTCTGGGTTATGTATCTGTCCCTCCAGCACATCCTATTTCATTATGTGTTGAGGCTGACATCTGTCACTCTCACAGCTCCAATGGCTTTGATTTCCTGTGGTGGAGCATGTCCATTACTCCTGTGTTGGACATGGCCTTGTACAACAGGCATACAATGCCTCTGTGTAGGCAGTCTGTGACTGCATTCAGCTGGGGTGTCTACAGCCAGGCAGCATATGACATATATTTGACACCCTTTATCCTCTTGGTGGGGTACATTTGAGGTCTTCCTAACCGCTGCAGGTGTCAGGTACGGTACATCCCATATGAGTCATTGTACTAGATTATGGGTCTGATAAGGGAACAGTACAGGGGCACAGTGACCTCTGTTGATGTAGATGTGAATCCTTTTATGATACGGTGTCCAATATAGACAGTCTTCCTAGCCACATTGGCATTGTGAGTGTCATATGACAGGTTACTGTTGACTTGTGTCCCTAGGTCCCTGATTACTCCTTGCATACATAATGGTTTACCACCTATGTGGTAATTTGTGAGTACCTTGTCTGGTATTTGGTGGGGCATTCATACTGTCCAGTGTCTTCAGGATGTCTGGGTGGGGTTCTTGTGTGTGAGAGTGTGGTCTGTCGCATGCTGCAGACTGTACAGCAGTTTTGACTACACTTAGGTGCACATGGGTGGTCTCCACTGCTTCATGCATTGTCAGTTACTTGGCCATATAGGTGTCTGTGCTGCATATGGATACTCCCCCTCCTTTGATGTTTTGGTCCAGGTGTTGGGGCCATAACGCATGATATGTGGTATAACCTGGTAGTGCTGGTGTGCTATCAGTAGGCTTGCAGCAGGCTTCTGTCACTGCACAGACATCGATGTTCTCCATACTGGGAAGTGCATCAGGGGCATGCATATTGCAGTTTACACATCTGGCATTGGTCAGCATTACCCTTGTTTCTTACCACTTATGTTTTCTAGGGTGGTGGGTTAGTCTTTTTGACCTTGCCTACGTACGGCTCTATGGAGGTGGCAAAGGCCTTATCCAGTATTCAGACGCCCAGGGGTAACAGCTACAAGCCATCCCTGGAGCAGCAGCATGGCTTGTCATGCATGACATCTCAAGCAGACAGACATTAGACCCTCTTGGACTGACAGCTGTAACTGTGCCACCTGTTAAAGCTGATCATTCTGTGTTTGTACTGTGGCATCATTCTTGGTGAGGGTTGGATGCTGCAAACGGCCAGTGTCATACCGGCCTGGAGTACATACTCAGAGAGCTCATCCATGTCTCTTTTCATGTAGTCCAGGGAGGTACATCTCAGGTCATTCACACCAGCATGGACAATGAGTGCATCATATTTCTGCTTGCTTTGGGGTGACCTGCTTACTTGTGTTATGTGGCATATTGTGGCAGCCTACAGGCAGCTTACTGTACCCTTTCCCTTGTTCAGTCTGGTGAGTGGGACAGCAGTGTGTCTGCCTATACAGACACCTATTACAACTGTATCAGGCATGTTGTTTCTCCTTCTGGACTGTAACTGTTTGGCACACCAGCTTTGTGTACTATGTGTTGCATGTGCTATGTTTGGAGGTTGTGGTTGCTTGGGATCTGCTTTGGAGGCCTCTGTTGGTGTGGTGTGTTTGTAATTAGGGCCTCCGGGAATGTTTTTCTGTGTTTATGTGTTTGGTTTACAGTTGTGATAGGTCTATGTGGGACTGGGTTTGTGGTGTATGTGGTTACCTTCTCCTCCTGACTAGTTTTGACAGTACTGAGTTGGGGGAGCTCAGCCTCCGGTGTGGATAAATGGTTGCATCTCTCACATATATTTGTATTTATTGGGGGGAGTTGTGGGTTGTCTGTGTACTTGGGGCAGGTGTCACATTACCTCTGGATTCACAGATTCTACTTGTTGTGGCTGGCCTTAGTGGATTGTATGTGTGGACATATTTTATTGCCATACTACTGATCAGTGATTACTTCCCTTTTTATGTTCGCTCTATCATGTAGTAGCTTCCTCATTCTCTTGCATGGTTTGGTAATGGCTGGAGTCCAGCATGCCAGATGCCTGCGTGTATGGCATTGTGTCTTGTTGTTATTTGTGATTGCATAATCCAAGCATTCCTGGCTGTGTTCATGGAATGCCTGTATAACATGTTCTGCGGTGTGTCCCATATTCTGCACTTGCACAGGGCCTTTCGTGGATTCCACATCGGTTTGGCAGGGTGCAACCTATGCTTTACACATGTTTTTCACTGTGGTTTTCTGGCCAGGGACTGTGGTCAGGATGTGTATATCCAGTGTGATTACTCTATGGTCTGGTCTTACCAGTGAGGGATACACTTCTCATCTTGCCATCCAGTACACATGTTGCTGATTATCACATCCAGTATGCTTTCCCCTCTTGTGGGAGTGGTACGTTGTTCCTGGGCATTTTGGTTTATGGATTCTGGGAACTTTTCTCCTACTGTGTTGGTGCTAGTATAATGCTCCCAGTGTATGTCTGGGTATTTTCAGTCAAGCAATATAATGTGGTTTGGGGGGCTTGATATATTTATGTATTCCAACATAGGCCAGGTGCAGTTCCTGGTATTAGGACAGTAGTCTGCAGCAGGCTATATACTGGGAGGTGGTTTTAGCCATTGGTATTTGACCATGGCTAATCCATGCTGCTTCTTGTTGTGGTACCAACATGGGGGTGTGGTTATCCTTGACATTTATTGCTAGTCACCCTCCTTTTGTAGCTTGTTCCATGTTTTGAGGCTGTACAGCACAGTATGAGGTGTAACCTGGTAGTGTTAGGGTGCTGATGTGAGCCTTGACCCAGTTTTCTATTACAGGACTGATATCAACATTCTCCATACTGTGTGTGTTTACACTGCACGCATCTTGCTGTTTAGACTTCTGGCATTGGGTAGCATTACATCTAGGTTCCTATCCCTTGTGGTACCTATGAAGGTGGGTTTGTGTTTTGAGACTTACCTATTCAGGGCATGCTGTGGGTACTGACAGCCTTTGCCAGTATCCATGGGGCCTGGACTGATAGGTGGTGCATGCCACCCCTAGCAGGTGGTGCATCATGTCATGCTCCGCATGTCTTCCAAGGCTGAAACACATTGGCTCCCCTTTGACTAACTGCATTACTTCAACCAGTTATTGCAATTGATCATCCCATCGTCATTTTGTGGCTTCATGCTTGGTGAGGGTGGATCTTAGTCAGGGTCCTCAGGTGTGCATATAGTACATGGTGTTACATTACTTAACACATGGCATTCATGCCTCAGGTGGTGCTGCAGGGCTGCCTCTGTCGGATGCACATATTACACTCCCTGTACATGTTTGTGAGCAGGTCATGTCATTTTAGGCATCCCTGTTATTATTTGAGTGAGTCAGAGGGGGTATCATTCCCAGGGTTCCTACTGAGCCAGTGTATGTGCTATGCGTTGCCTCTTTGCCAAGGCCAGGGCATACTGGGCACGCCTCCTTCTGCCTACTGGGGCAGGCTCAGGTTGTTCCTCCTCCGAGTCACGCTCTGCCTGTGATGGCCTTGGCAATGGTGGGGGGCTGTTTGGCCCAGCCCTATGCTGGTCCTACTGCAGCTGTTTTTGCAAGATCATATTATGTAGCATAGCACATACCATGACAATTTGGGTACATGTAGTTGGTGAGTACTGCAAGGCTCCACCAGATGTGTCCAGACACCGGAACTGTGACTTGAGCAGCCCAAACACATGCTCTATTACATTACGTGTTTGTGCGTGTGCCTCATTATGGCGTTCCTGTTCAGGTGTGTGTGCGTTTCTGATGGGTGTCATCAGCCACGGCTCCAGTGCATAACCTGCATCCCCCCGCTAGGTGTCCATGTGGGATGTCCCCATTGGCAAATGTCTGGTACGTCAAATGCCAGATGTGGGAATCATGGTAGCTCCCAGGGCAGCCAGCACACACATTCATTATTATGCCCTGGGCATCACACACGACCTGGCAGTTGATGGAGGGGAAGCCCTTGCGGTTAATGTAGGCCCTACCCGGTCACCGGCTGGTGCTTTGATGCGTATGCGTGCAGTCTATTGCACCCACTACCTCAGGGTATTCCGCTATTTGCTGGAAGAGACGCATATTGCTGGCCAATACCTCACGGGCATTGGGGAAATATACATAATCACCGACATGTGCTGACATGGCATCCAGGAACTGGTGCAGTACCCTGGAGGCTGATGCCTGTGATATCCCCATCATATCACCAGTTGGTCTTTGGAAGGTACCTGTTGCTAGTATTCTTAGGCCAACACATACCTTGGTTTCCACTGGGATGGGTTCCCCTCTGTTGGTTCTGTGTGTGAGGCGTGGCCTGCACAGCTCGGCTATTTGCTGCAGGAGCTCTCTGTCCACTCTATAGCGCTCTACTATCTCCAGCTCATGTAACCTGTGGTAGGTGACCCTGGGCCTGTACACTCTTCTCCGTCTCCTCACTGTAGGTTGTCTGCCCCCATCTGCATTGTCACCACCCTCAGCAAGTCGCCTATGTCTCATTATGACAGCTATGGCAGCCCCTAACATTTCTGCTCTGAGTTCAGCTTTTTCAGTTTTCACTTCTAATAGCTTACTCCTGTCTTGCAGTGTCTCTTGAGAGAAACATCCTGCACTGCTGTTTGCAGAGTTTTAAGTGCTGGGCTGGGCTACTATTCTGCCTGTGTAATTGCCTGCTTCTAATTGTTTTCACCTGCTAGCTCCAGCAGTATTCCCTGCTAGCTTCCTACTAATTCTGTTGCTTCCTTTTTCCTTTCTGTTTCCTCAGGGGGGAGCAGTGTGCATACCAGCAGAAACGCGCTCACAGTGGCTTACACGCGTGCACACATGCTTACACGGTTCAGGATCTGCCTATTCGGGTTAAAACGCGCGCACACCAGCGCAAACAGTCTTACAAGTCTGCCAGCAGGCTCCCACATGCTCAGTCTGCCCTACACGTGTGCACACTAGCGTAAACAGTCTTCAAAGTCTACCAACACGCTCCCACATGCTCAGTCTGCCTTACACACGCGCACACTGCCCTACTCGTGCTTCATGGCGTGCACACGTGCGCATGCACGACCAACAAGAAACTTTGGTGTAAGTAACAGTGCACACCTTCCATTTCTTGACTTTCCCATGCTTATCTTGTGGCACTCCTCTTTCCCTGATCTGTGTCTGTCATCTGTCATGTTACACTGACCTCCAATGACCTGCATTTCTTTCTACCATTCCCCCCTGTGATGTCACCTATCTCCTACTCTATTCCTCCCCCTTATGTATCTCTTACACTACTCAGACTGTGCTCATTTGCTATGTGACTGTGGGATTCAGTATCCTAACCCTCATTTACATGAGATTGCCTACTAATGCTTAGTTACATGTCTTAGACTCAGCTTCCCCCCTTAGCAACCACTACACGGTGGCCATGTTGTTTTTGGTCTGCTGGTCCCTGCATTGTCATTCCATGTATTGCATAAAACCCACATTTGTGGGTTTATAACCTTCATTTTTATGTTTTATACAGTGCAGCCCGTTTGCGCGGGGCTGCGCTGCGTTTAAACATCAGCGATCGCCGAAAAAAAAAATTATATTTTTTTAATTTTTGCATCGGGTTACCTTGCCAATGGCCACATATTTGGCCATTGGCATGCTGCCTGACACATATGCACCCTTTATTTGGAGCTGACATGGCTCCGTTGTGATTTTTGCAGAAATGTACTCAGTTGTCAACTGAGTACATTTCTGCAGCTAAAACGTCTCTTACACGGGCTGGTTTCTGCTTCGTGAATCGCTAATATACCTCATTTGCATACCTTTCGGCTGCAAGTGAGGTATTTAGCATATCCACGCCCAGTTCGTGTAAGAGACGTTTCAGCTGGTCTCTTACACGGAGTTTCGGGCTGTTCCTGGATCGCGAGGCTTGCATGGAGTGTTACACGTCTCTTACACTCCGTGCAAGACTTCGTGAATCCTGCCCTATGTATTTCTATGTGAATAGAATAGTGCGTATTCTAGACTGGAGTAGTTTGGTAGAAGAGAAGAGAAGGTATAGAGATTCTCAAGTGATACATACAACTAAAGATTTTCCTTGTGTTTTTACATTCTCTCTCTTGTACCTCTAAACTGTCTGGATTTTACAGTTTTTTTGATATTAAAAAAAAAAGAAGAGGAAGCAACGGAGATCTTCCTTTCTCCATTGCTTGCTTTCCAAAGCACTGATGTACTGCATAAGCATGGGAATGTAAGTCCCATACGTATGCTCAGTACATCAACAAAGTGGAAGAATGCAGAAACAATGCGGAAGAACACCACAGCACCATTGTACAAGCACATTATTTAAGAAAAGTAAGTAATTTCTTTCTTAAATAATGTCATTGTATAATAGCAATAACTGACTCCTAGTTGCCTTTGTTTAATCATTCGGGCTTTGCCCTCGTGATTAAACCAGACCATCCTTGGGTAAATCTGCAGTCTACTACACCAACTTGTCAGTTATTGCTATGTAAACTGATTGCCTTCTGCAACCAAGGGCATCTGAGGTGTTAAGCCCTGTTATGCACCAACAACGAAGTGACTGCTTTCTGCAACAAAGGGTCTCTGAGGTTGGGTATGTCCAACATTGCCCTGGCTAGGAACTGATTGCACTCTGTGGCAAAATAACTCTAAGATCATGTAAGGCCTAGTATTTACCAGCTATGAACTGATTCTTTTCTGAAAGAAATGACTTCTGAGATCAGGTAAGCCTCACTACATAATAGCTCTGAGCAGAATGCCATCTGCATCTACTGACCTCTAAAGTCAGGTAAGTCCTGCTACACACAAGATCTAAAGTGACTGCTTTCCACAGTGAAGGATGTCTGCAGTCAGTAAAGTCCCACTACTAACCTGCTCCAAACTGACTGCTATCCAGGACAAAAAGCCTCTGAAGTCAGGTATGCCCTGCTACTCATCAGCTGTAATCTGACTGCTTTCTGCAATGACAGGCCTCTGAGGTCAGGTAAGTCAAGCTACCTACCTGGTGTAAATTGGTTGTTTTCTGCAATAGAGGTCCTTTATGTCGGGTTAAGTCCCAGTATGCACCAGCACCCATCTGATTCTTTTTCTGCAATGATCGATCTCAGAGATAATATAATTCCTGCTATTCACTCAGAACAGATTACTTTTATCAGCAAGCAGTCTCTGAGGTCAAGTACATTCCACTACCCACCAGCTATAAGTTGATTGCTTTCTGAAAACACTGGCTTCTGACATCAGGTAAGTCCTGCAGTGTACTAACTCTAAATTAATTTTTGCATCCAAGGGCCACTAAGGCTAGGTAATACTGAGACAGGAATGGGGTGGTCCTTAATGCTGTAGGAGAAAGTCACACTATGCACAGCCACTGAACTGACCAGCTTGTGCAACCAAGGGGTCTGTAAGGTAACTCCTGCTACTCACAAGCTCTAAAAGGGTTAGACAAGTTACAATGCACGCTAGCTGTAAACTGATTTCTTTTTCCAAACAAGGGTCTCTAAGGTCAGGTAGGTCCTGCTATGTACTGGCTCTGAACTGACCACTTAACTGCAAAAGCTTCTGAGGTCAGGAAAATCCAACTACTCAACAGCTCTAAACTGATTCCAGAACAGACAGCCTCTGAAGTCAAGGTACATCTTGCTATGCACTAGTACTAAACTGACTCTAGCACTAAACTGATTGCTTTCTACAATGAAGGGCCTCTGAGGTCATCCAAGACCAACAATGCAGCATCACTGAATTGATTGCCTTCTGCAAAGAAGGGCCTCTGAGGTCAGGTATGTCCTTTTAAACACCAGCTTTAAACTGATTACTTTCACCAGTGAAGGGTTTTGGTGTCAAATAAGCACTAGTAGGCACTAGCTCTAAAGAGATTTCTTTCTGCAATAAAGGGCCAGTGAGGTCAGATATATCTTGCTATGGAAAATCACTAAACTAATTATTTTTCTCAATGAGGCCTCTGAGGTCAGGTAAGCCCCAATAAACAACATCCCTTAACTGATTGCTTTCACTAATGATGGGCCTCTGACATCAGGTATGTTCCAAGAAATAGCTCTAAACTGCTTGCTTTTAGCAATGAAGGGCCTCTATGGCCAGGTGAGTCACTCTATGATCCAGCTCTTAACTGAGAGTTTTTTGCAACTAAGAGACTCTGAGGTCAGATAAGTCTGAGACCAGCTGTAAAGTGATTGCTTACTAGAATGAAGAGCCTCTGAGATCAGGTAAGTTCTGGTACTAGGTAGCTCTAACTGACTGTTTTCTACAACAAAGAGCTTCTGAGATCAAGTATGTCTTACTTCCTTCCAGCTATAAACTGCCTGCTTTCTGCTAACCCACCTAAAATCAGGTGATTCCAGCCACCCTTCAACTCTAAGCTGATTGAATTATGCAACCAAGGGCCTCTAAGGTCAGGTAAGTCCCACTGTAAACTAGCACTAAACAGATTGCTTTCTGTAACCAATGATCTCTGGGATCAGATAAGCCCCATTATGTACCAGCCATAAACTGAATATTTTCAGTAACAAAGGACTTTTGAGATCAGGATAGTTCTGCTACATATAATCTCTAAAACAAATGCTTTTTGCACACAAAGACCTCTGAGATCAGGTAAGACCCTGTACACACCACTTAAAAAAGTAATGCTTTCTATAAGGAAAGGTTTCCAATATCAGCTACATTCTGCAATCTATCAGCTCAGAACCAAGTGCTTTATGCAATAAAAGGCCTCAGAGGTCAGGTATCTTCCACTATGTAGAAGTTCTAAAATATTTGCTTTCCACAATGAAGGGCATCTGAGGACAGGTAATAAGTCACTATTTCAACCCACTCTAAACTGCTTAATTTCCTCAGTGAATGGTTTCTGAGGTCAGGTAAGTCCAGCGCTGCTGCAGTTTTGAATTGATTACCTTTTGCAAACAATGGCCTCTGAGGTCAGGTAAGTCCTGATAATCACCAGCTTTAAACTGATTGCTTTCACCAACAAAGGGTCTTTGGTATCAAGTAAGTACTATAATGAGGGGCCAGTGAGTTCAGGTAAGTCACGATATGGAAAATCTCTAAACTGATTGCTTTTCTCAATCACGCCTCTGAGGTCAGGTAAGCCCCGTTATGCACCAGCTCTAAACTGACTGCTTTCAGTAATGATGAATCTATGAGGTCAGATATGTTCTAAACTGTTTGCTTCTAGAAGTGAAAGGCCTCTATGTCCATGTAAGTCATTCTGTGAACCACTGCTAAACTGATTGTTTTTTGCAATTAAGAGATTCTGAGCTCTGAGGTCAGGTAAGTCTGCTAAGCATCAACTCCAAAGTGATTGCTTAATAAGAATGAAAAGCCCTTGATATCAGGTAAGTTCTGATCTCACCTCAAAAATTAATGATTTCCCCAAAAAAGGATCTATTGACAGCATGTAAATCCTAGCTCTAAATTGATTCCTTTCTGCAACAAAGGGCCTTTGAGATAAGTACCTCTTGCTACCTTCCAGCTATAAACTGGAACTGATTGCTCTCTGCTAAGTGCCTAAAGTCAGGTAAGCCCAGCTACCCAACAGCTCCAAGTTGGCTGCATTCTGTAACCATAGGCCTCTAAGGTCAGGTAAGAACCACTATAAGGTAGCACTTAGCAGATAGCTTTCTCTAACCAACGACCTCTGAGGCTGGATCTAAACTGTCTGATTTCCAAAACAAAAGCCTCTGAGATCAGATAAGTTCCACTACTCACCAGCTTTAAACTTGTTAGTTTAAAGTACAACTAGCCTCTAATATTAGGTAACTCCTGTTATTAACTAGCCCTAATCTTATTGCTTCTGACATTGAATGGCATCAGAGGTAAGTCAGGTTACACATCAACTTTATACCGATTGCTTTCTGCAACACAGGGCCTTTGAGATCAGGTAGGCTCCACTATGCACTAGTTTAAAGTAATTGCTTTTTTTCCCAAAAAAGTCCTCAGATGTCACTTAAGTCCTGTTATTCCTTAGCTGTAAGCTGACTGCTTTCCATTTTTTTTAAATTTCTCCAAATCTTTTGGGTTTCTAATACTATGGTGGGAATGGACCCCATTCTCAAGTCAAAGTGTGATTAAAGTTCATGAAGTTAGTATTGTTTCAATCTTTGATGTCAGCCAAAAGTGCACTTTCCACCACCCACAATGTGCCTAGTAATGACTCCTTCTGCAATTCATATGGGGTTACATGGATTGGTAACATATCTAAATATGATTGTAGATTCTTTTTTATAACACCCGTTGCTCCTGGGTTCAGGCACCTAGGCAGCAAGACATTTCCCCGAGGTACATTTGACTGGGGACACATGGCTGAACTGACATTCAGCTGCAGAGAAATATGGCTGTTTGCAAATTCCCTGTGGGCAAAGAGAAGAATGTGTTGCCATGCTCAGAACTTCAATGACCAAATTTATAGAGGGAAAATAATACCCATGGTCCCCAAGGGAATATGAAACAGCAGGCAATATAGCAGGTATCAGCAGCCGGCTGACCAGAAGGCATGTCAGTGGCAGTAAAAATGCAGTGCACAATGGGCAGTGCCTTTATAACTGGAGTGTGTGGACCACTACCCCTTTCACAGTGTCTAGGGAACATTACCTAAAATGCATACTGTAGCATAAATGTGACAACAGTATCCTGCAGTATTTCCTCCATGCTGTAGCACACTTCTACATGTTGTAGTTACATAAGCATGTACTGTACACTGAGCAGAACACTCATTACTTCTTCTGCCAGCATGCATTTGGTTATTAAAGCTGTGAACATGGCACTTTTGCACATTATCAAGACCAAATGACATTCTTATATCATCTAAAAAAGTTTTGACAACCTGCAGTTGTGCTTTCAGTTCCTCATCTGATAAGCTATACAGTTTTAAATCATCGACAAAGAGAAGATGAGAAGTCTTTACACTTCGTTGTTTTCCAGGAGCCAAGTTATAGCCATGGCCTAAGCTGTTAAGTAAACATCTTAATGGGTTAAGGGTAAAGCAGAATAGCAATGGTGACAGACAGTCACCCTGGAATATCCTCCTTTGAATTTTTATCCCTGGGGTAATAATTTGTCCTTTATCATGGCTTAATTGCAAAGTGGTCTGCCACTGTTTCATGATGACTGTAATGTAATCGATCCATGTAGGTTATTCTTTATACATGTTTAAGCACTCTTTTATCCATGAATGTGGGATACTATCAAATGCTTTTTTGTAGTCAGTCTATGCCATACTTAAATTCTTCCCCTTTTTATAGTTCTCCACTATGACTTTATTTAACAACAAATGATCCTTTGTTCCATATGACTTTCTTTTATTGCTCCTTTGTTCTACTGCTATAATTGAGTTTTCTTCTAAATGGCTATAAACTCTGTCAGCATCAATTCCCGTGTATAGTTTATACGCAGTTGGAAGGCGTTATTGGTCTATAATTTTTAGCATAGCTTGCAGGTTCACTCTTAAGTAGGAACATTGTTTTACCCGTTGTTAGCCAGGTTGGTGTCTGTTCGGGGTGCGTATATAAATAGTTCTTATTCATGGCTAAATCTTTGTGCAAAAATGTTAATAATTTTAACCAAAAGTTAGGTACTGCATCTGGGCTTGGGGTTTTCCAATTAGAGGCTTTTATTAACTTTGTTTCAATCTCTCTGGCTGTTACTTCATCCTATTTTATATCCTGTACCCTTTAAACTTCTTATTCTTTCTTTTAATTTTTCTATCCATTCAGCATCCATCTTTGTTATGTTCTACAAGATCTTTATAGATACTTCTCCAAAATGTATCTATTTCTTCATTTTTGGTGGTCTTTCCATTCATTTTACCTTATTTCTGAATTCTCTATAAACGTTTTTTGGGTCATCAATAAACTGCTTATTTTGTACTTTTCCTTTATATTTATCTGTGTATCTTCGAATTTTTCCCCCTGTGCTGAAATTTTTAGTTTGTTATTTGTGATAGTGCATGATGGATCCTGGTCTGCTTTAATACTGCGCATTGCTTTTATCACATCTATCTTTCTTAGTATTTTTGTTGATCTATTCCCTCTTCTATAGTCTTCTAACAGTAACATTTCTTGTCTTAATTGCTTTATAGTTTTCTCTATTCGATACTTCCTTCTTGTGGTAGAACTTTATCAGTTATTAATTTAGCTGCACAGTAATATAACTTGTTTACCTCTGTTATATCACATGGATTGCTATGGACATTCCTAATTACTGTGTTCATTTGTTTTATCAAACTTCTGACATTTTGGGTTCTATTGACCTTCTGCAGTGTATTTCTTTTACTGATCTTAATATATCTATCTATGTCTATTAAATCAAGCAACTCTTAGCTCATTTTCTTCCAAACTGAGGGCACATCCCTTGTTTTCCATTTCCTGCAGGCATTCTATAGAAAGTTCGATAGCATCATCCTGTGGCATATTCTCTTCAATTTTATCCTATGCTATCCATTGCTCTATCATATGGGAACTCACTGGCCCATCACTCCTTAACATTGACTCCATAAGAGTTTCCACAGATTCCTGTTCCTTCCTTTGCTGTCTAGCTTCAAGTGGACATTTATACTGGTTTCCTGTGAAAGGCTACAAAATATATTGATATGGCATCTGACTAGTTACTTCCTGTTCCGCTGGTTTCCCCTTAATTTGGGTATCCATTACTCTATCCTATTGTGGTGCTTTCTGTTTTAGATTTTCTGCACTGAATCCTTCAATTTGCAGGTACTCAATAATCTCAATTTCTATTTCTTTGACTTCTCCATTACTAATCTCCTTTTCTGCTTTTCCTCTGTCTTCTTATTTTTTGTATTGTAAAGTTTTCCATGTCTGGATTCTTTTGCCTGTATTTCTCTTCAAATATCTTTGGTGCTGCTCTTTTTGTATTGGCTAGTTTTGCTTTCTCCCTTGCATAAATATTACACCATATTAAATCTTTTTTTATTTCCTATGTCCATATTTCTTCTTCAAGATGTCTCCTGATCTTCCTGCTTCTCCTTACTTTGGGGACTCACTCCATCCTGCTGTGATGTAACCTATGTTAGACCTTCTACACCAAATCCTTCACTTTACAGGCACTCCATAACTTCAACTTCTATGTTTTTAACTTCTACTTTACTAATCTTCCTTTCTACATTCTGTCTTTGTGATATTATTTTTCTTATTGTGAAATTTTCTATATCCAGTATAGTTTCTTGATCTATATACTGTTTTTCACAAATCTGTTGTATTAATGAACACAAATTTTCATTTGAAGCTTCTAACAATTTTTCCTGTGGAAGTATTTTTCTTTCCTTTAATTTCTGTCTTAATCATTTTGTATATCTTGTCTCTGGAAAGTCTGGGCTTTTTGCATAATAGTGACAATGCATGATTTCTTTCTTATCCTCAATAGTCCACTTTATTGTCTTTATAGCTCTTCTTTGGCCTATCCGTTTTTGGGATTTTTGTGGACTATTACTTCCTTCTACAACAGGGGTGCAACCCTCTTCCTGGGCCTAGCTCCATTGTATGAATGTTTCTGTATTTTGAAGATTCTACGCTGTCATCTTTTCCAGTCCTGGCACCAGTGTGCCTACCAGGATTGGGCACTTTTTTATCCTGGGTCTTGTGCACCCAGCTCTCTTTTTTAATTTTTAACCTACTTCTGTCCATGATATATGCTATATAAATACAGTCTATATATCAGTGTTATCTTGGTGAGATTTTGTAAAAACAGGGTTCACCTTGCAAAGGTACTCACCAAGACTTGAAGATGAATTCAGTTTCAGCAATACTACTCTCCTTTACTTGCTGACTTATCATTTGTCCATTCAGACCAGTCAATTTAGAGCTAGTGTGCAGCAGGACTTCCTTGACTTCAGAGACCCCTATTTGTAGAATAAAAGGTCTCTGATGTGTTTTAAAGTCGAATTATTAACAGCTGCATATGGCTTATTTCACAATTAAGGGCTTCTGAACAGCTTTAAATGGCTTGATTTGTACAGTTAAGAACTTCTGAGGTCTGTTAAGTCCCACTACGTATCACATCCAAAGTGATTGCTTTCTACATTGAAGGACTTCTGAGATTAGGTTAGTCCTGCTACTATCCAGATCTAAAATGATTGCTTTCTACAATAAAGGGCCTCTGAGATCAAATATGTCTCACTACATGCCAGATATAAATTGATTTCTTTCTCCAACCAAAGGTGCCTGAGGTTAAGTCCAGCTATGTAGCAGCCATAACTTGGCAAGATTTTGTAACAAAAGGCCTTTAACCTCAGTTAAGTTATACCACACACTAGCACTAAACAGATTGCTTTCTGCAATCAAGGGCCTCTGAGGTCAGTAACTCCTGCAATGTACCAGTTCTGCACTCTGCTTTCTACAACCAAGGTCCTCTGATGTCAGGTAAGAACCATTATTCTCTTGGCGTAAACTGACTGCTTTCTGCTACCAAGGACATCTGATGTCAAATAAGTCCTGCTATGCACCAACTATAAAATGAGTGCATTTTGTTTCCAAGGAGCACTGAGGTCAAGGAAAGACCTCCTAAGCACCAGCTCAGAAACTAACACTTTCCTCAAAGAAGGGCTTCTGAGATCAGGAACAACTGCAATACACCAATTTAGAACTAATTGCTTTCTTCAGTAAAGGGCATCAGAAGTCAGGTAAGTCCTGCTACGCACCAGTTCTAAGCTGCTTACTTTCCTCAATGAAGGATGTCTAAGGTCAGATATGTTGCTCTATGAAACAGCTCTAAACTGATTGCTTTCCTCAAAAGACAGTCTCTGAGGTAAGGTGAGCCCTGCATTATGCACCAGCAGTTGCTTTATTTATTTATTTATTTATTTATTGACATTTGTTAACCGGGTTAGTCCACCTGGGATTTTGTCCCATTTTCAGTGGAGACCTGAGGAGAAAAGCTCCAGATAGTACAATAAATCATTACAGTACTAAACAAATACAGCAAACAATAGAAACAAAACACCAGCAACAAATAAACAATAACATGTGAAGATCTTAAAAGAAAGACATTTTTTTTTCCCTTCAGGACAATTTTATGTCACTGTACTAGTGATGGAGAGTGCAGAGTGTGAGTAGGATCAACTGAGAGTGATTCCAATGTGGGGGGGAGGAGAGAACTACGTAGGGTCATAGCAGGGATAGGTTCTGGAATTGAGTAAATGTGTCAAGTTTATTTTTAAATAGTGGGGTGTGAGAGAAAGCAAGAAACTTTAAGCAAGAAATTGACTCGGATGAGATATGTGCAGCTACATGCTGACTCTAAACTACATACTTTCTGCAAATAGGGACCTCTGAAGTCAGATAAATCCTGCTGCACACTAGCTCTAAATTGACTGCTTTCTGCAAAAAGGGGCTTCTGAAAACAGGCAAATCCCACTAAACACCACCTCTAAACTAACTGCTTTCCAAAACAAAGAATCTCTAAGGTCAGGTAAGTCCCACTACTCACCAGCTACAAACTGATTGTTTTCTAGAAAAAAATGTCCTCTGAAGTCAGGTTCGTCCTGCTACTTATATGCTCTAAACTGGTTGCTTCTCCAGGTAAAGATCTCTGAGATCAAGTACATCTGGCTACCCACCAGCTCTAAAATGATTTCAGCCTTTGAGGTCAGGTAAATCCCACTGCTCACCAGTTGTAAACTTATTGTTTTCTACAAAAAATAGCCTCTGAAGTTATGTACATCCTGCTACTTACCTGCTCTGAACTGATTGATTTTCACAGTGAAGGGCCTCTGAGTTCAGGTAAGTACCACTACTCATCAGTTCTAAACAGCTTGTCTTCTTCAATGAAGGCTTCTCAGGTCAGGCAAAACACTCAATGCAACTTCTCTAAACTGCTTACATTCTGCAACAAATGATCTTTGGGGTCTAGTAAATCTTGATGCATGCCAGCTCTAAATTAACTACTTTCTACCACAAATAGCATCTGAGATCAGGTAAGTTCTGCTAAGTGACAGCTCTTAACCGAATGCTTTCTGCATATATGGGTCTGTGAAATCAAGTAAGCCCCACTACACACTAGCTCTAAACTGGCTGCTTTCCAGAACAAAGGGCTCTGACGTCAGGCATGTCCTTCTACTCATCTGTTTCAAACTGATTGCTTCCCCAAAGAAGGACGTCTGAGGTCAAGTAGCGCCTGCTACCTACCATCTCTAAAATGATTTCTTTCCTCAGCGAAGGGTCACTAATGTCAGTAAAATAGAAATATGCTTGAGCACTAAACTGACTGCTTTCCTCATCAAAGGCCATTTGAGGTCAGCTAAGCCAAATTACAAACATGCTCGAAACTGATTGCTTTTAGGAGTGATGGACCATTGAGATCAGGTTTGTCTCATACGCAAGCTCTAAACTGCTTGCTTTCTTCAAAGAATGACCACTGAACACTGGTAAGTCCCACTGGGCATCCATCTCAAGGCTAATTGTCTTTTACAACAAAGTACCTCTGAGACTGAATACAGTCCTGCTACACATCAGCTCTAATTGGATTGCTTTCCACAACAACGGGCCCCTGAGGTGAAGTACATCCTGCTACTTACCAGCTATAAACTGATTACTTCTTGCAGCCAAGGTTTTCTGAGATCAAATAAGTCCTGCAATTACAGCAGCTCTAAACAGATTGCTTTCTACAACCAAGGGCGTCTAAGATCTAAGTCCCTATACACATAAGGTCTGAACTGACTGCTTTTGGAATGAAAGGTCTTTGATGTCAGGTAAGTCCTGCTATGCACCAGTTCTAAACTGATTGATTACCACAACTAAGGGCCTCTGAGGTCAGGAAAGTCCCAATACATGTCAGTTCTAAAATGGTTGAATTATTTTATACAATAAATTACTTTTCAGGTGAGATAATTGCCGCTATATGTTAGCTTTAAAATAAATGCTTTCTGCAAGTAGGGGCCTCTGAATTCTGGTAAGTCCTGCAACACACCAGCTCTAAACTGAGACTGCTTTCTGCAAACAGGAGCTGTGAACTCAGGTAAGATCCACACCACCTCTAAACTGACTGCTTTCCAGAACAAAGGACCGCTGAGTTCATAAGTAAGTCCCAGTACTAATCAGCTGCAAATTGATTACTTTCTGCAATAAAAGGACTCTGCAGTCAGGTAAGTCCAGCTATGTAGCAGCACTAACCTGATTGCTTCCCACAATGAAGGACCTCTGTGGCCTGGCAAATCCCACTAAGCACCAGCTACAAACTGATTGCTTTCTATAACAAAGGACATATGAAATGAGGTAAATCCTGCTACTTAACAACTCTAAATTGATTGTTTTCTTCAATCAAGGGCCTTTGAGATCAGCTAAGTCCACCTTCATACCAGGTCTAAACTGATTGCTTTCTGTAATTAAGAGCCTTTGAGGTCAGTTATGTCCCACTATGTACCAGCTCCAAACAGATTGTTTTCTACAACAAAGGGCCTCCCAAATATGATATGTCCTGCTGTTCTCTGGCTCTAAACTGGTTGCTTTCAATAGCAAAGGGACTCTGGGGTAAAGAACATGCTGCTACCTACCACCTGTAAACGGATATCTTTCTGCAACCAAAGTCCTCTGACTTCAGGTAATTTCGGCTATGCACCAACTTTAAACTGATTGCTTTCTGCACCCAAGGGCCTCTAAGGTTAGGTAATACTGAGACAGGAGTGGGGCGGTCCTCAGTGCTGTAGGAGAAAGTACCACTATGCACAACCTCTGAACTGATTGCCATCTGCAACCAAGGGCCTGTGAGGTAAGTCCTGCTGCTCACCAGCTCTAAAAGGTTTACTTTCTGCAACCAAGAACCTCTGTGATTAAGTAAGTTTCAATTCTGTCCCTAAACTGATTTTTTTTGCAAGCAAGGACCTTTAAAGTCAGGTACATCCCGCTATTTGCAAGCTTTGAACTGACTGCTTACCGCTAAGGCTGCTAAGGTTAAGAAAGTCCAACTACTCATCAACTGTAAACTGATTCTTTTCCAAAACTGAGGGCCTCTGCATTCCAACTCTAAACTGATTTCTTTTTACAACCAAGGGCCTTTAAGGACAGATAAATCCCACTGTCTACCAACTCTGTACTGACTGCTAAACCCAAAGGTTACTGACGTCAAGAAAGTCCAACTACTCCACAGCTCTAAACTAATTTCTTTAAAGAACAGTGGGTCTCTGAGGTCAGATAACTGTTGCTGTGTACTAGCACTAAGCCGATTGCATTCTGCAATGAAGGGTCTCTGAGGACAGGTAGGTCCAGCAATGCTGCAGCTCTGAATTGATTGCCTTCTGCATAGAAGAGCCTCTGAGGTTGGGTAAATCCTGATAAACATCAGCTTTAAACTGACTGCTTTTGCTATTTAAGGGTCTTTGATGTCAAGTATGCGCTACTAAGTAGTAGTTCTAAAGAGAATTTTTTTCCACAATGAAGGGCCAGTGAGGTCTGGCAAGTTCTTCCCACAGAAAATCTCTAAACTTACTGCTTTTCTCAATAAGACCTCTGAAGTCAGGTAAGCCCAGTTATGCACCAACTCTAACCTGATTACTTTCAACAATGATGGGTCTCTGAGGTCAGGTATGTCTCGAGTAACAACTTTAAACTGCTTGCTTTCAACAAGGAAGGGCCTCTATGATCAGGTACGTCACTCTGTGAACCAGCTGTGTTACCTTCCAGCTATAAAGTGATTGCCTTCTGCTAAGGAACATAAATTCAGATAAGTCCAGCTACCGACAAGCTCTAAGCTGACTGAATTATGCAACCAAGGGCCTGTAAGGACAGGTAAGTCCCACTATAAGCTAGCACTAAACAGATTGCTTACTGTAACCAAGGACCTCCAAAGTCAGGTAAATCCTATGCAACAGCTCTAAACGTTTTGCTTTCTGCAACCAAACACATCTAAGGTCAGGTAAGTCCTACTATGCACAGTAGCTGTACACTTGCTGCTTTTTGCAACCAAGGACCTCTGAGGTCAGTTAAGACGCATTACACACAATACCTAAATTAAAATCTTTCAGAAACCAAGGCCTTCTGAGTTCAGGATAGTCCTGATACATATAAACTGTAAAGTGAATGCTTTCTGCACACAAGGATCTCTGAGGTCAGGAAAAACCCTCTAAATACCACCTAAAATGTACAGTTGTGTAAAAGCTTACCATAACAGTAGATGCCCTTCTCTTCACTTTTTGTAGTATTATTCACTAAAGGAATACCCTGCCAAGGATAGCCCAACATCTGCCCAGTATACTAAAGACTTGGGATTTTAAAAATGTCACACATCACATGTATGCTCCCTACTCATGGTGCAGGGCATAAAGCTGATGTATGGATGTACATACCTCAGAACTGAATAGCCCCCAGGAGGAGGAGCAGTCCAAGGAAAGAATGAGGAAAATGTGCATCCAGAAGGAAAAGAGAAGAAAAAAAGGGGGAGGAGGGAGGGAAGGAGGGGTTGAATACTGCAACAGTGAAGAGAAGGACATTTAATGTTATGGTAAGATTTTACACTACTGTACTATGTCTTTCCGGTTCTACCTGACTTCGTCGACAGCTGAGAAGACCGACATCGGAATCCGGAGCTCCAGAAGATCGAAAGCGAAGAAGACCGACGCGAATCGCGGGTTGCAGAACATCGACAATGCAGAAGACCGACACGACGGATGACAACACCAACGCCGAGGATGCCGACATGGGGAAAGGCTGTGTGAGTATGCGGTAGTGACGGACGTTAGGGTGCGAGGCAGGTAAGTGTGGAGATTGACGGTCTGTGGGGATAGGGGTGGGTTAAGTGAGTTAGGGTTAGGGGCGTTATAGGGGTGGGTTAAGTGAGTTAGGGTTAGGGACATAGGTGGGTTAAGTGAGTTAGGTTAGGGGTGGGTTAAGTGAGTTAGGGTTAGGGGCGATTAAGTGAGTTAGGGTTAGGGAGCGATAGTGACGGACCTTAGGGTTAGGGTAAGGTTTAGTGTGGGCTTGTAAGGATTTTGGTGTGCTTGTGTTGTGTGTGTGGTTTGTGGAATGGGGATGTGTTTTGTTTTGTATGGGGTTTCGTGTTTGTGTACCGTCGGTTATGTGTGGTTTCGTGTTTATGGACTGTCGAATATGTGGTGTCGGTGATGTGGTTGTCGGTGTTGTGTGGTTTCGATTATGTCAGGTAGAACCGTCTTTCCATATTACTGTTGCAGTATTCTTCACTAAAGAGGAAGTACAAAAGCTCAAGAGGAAACTTAGGAGGCAGAAGGCCCAGAAGAAACCTCCACAAAATCATGTAAAATAGTCCTGGAAAAGCCAGCTCTTGCTGTGGAAATCACATCTAATTTATACAGCTTTGTATAGGTATGAACAATGAACCAAGTAGCAACCTCAATGGTGGAAGTGGTATCCAATCCTTTGAAAAAAGCACCAGAGGAAGCCATAACCCTGGTAAAATGAGGCTTTACAAAAGCAAAAAGGCTTTTCCTGTGAAAGGAATAACAAAAGGAAATGGCCTTAAAGATCCAAGAAGAAATGTTTTACTTAGAAACAGCCAATCCAAGAGATCTAGGATGAAAAGAAAAGAAAAATGTTGTTCAAACTTGTGAATGGCCTTAGTCTTATCCAAATAATACCTGAGCTGTCTATGCAAATCCAAGGTGTGAAAAACCTTCTCACTAGCAGACTGTGGCGAAGGAAAAAAAGGTGGCCAAATTAATATTTATCTATCTATGTATCTAACTTTTATTAACCAAGAAAAATCTGACAGAGCAGAGGCCCTTGTTCAGCAGAGAGAAAAGCTCAGTACATCCCAATAATATATTAAGTAAACAAAGACATAAGGTTAATAAACAAAGTTAATTTTAACATCAGATAGTTAGGGAAATAATAACTAATGTATTTGAGGACAAATAACTCAAAGCAAATTTTACTTTAACAGACAAATTTACTGCTAACATCAAATAATTAGGTGAAAAAAGTAAGGCAAATTCAGATCAGATAGAGTATTTAAGGAAAAATGAAGTGATGAAAGATAGGTGCAATCAGTAATAGACTGATTAAGAGACAATTCATTAACCATCTTGGGTATAAAAGAAGGATTAGTATGAAGAGGCACCCTGTCCCTATGAAAAACTCAGAAAGCAGGAACAGCCATAAGGGCCTAAAGCCCAGAGACCCTCTTAGCTGAAGTAAGGACCAAAAGAAGAACAGCCTTCCATGTACAATGCTGAGTCAAATTTTCAAGAACAAAATTAAGGTTCCAGGAAGGAGGAAAAGGTTTCCTGGGAGGGGAGACCTAATATGATGGACACCTTTAAGAAATAGTTTTGACCTCAAATCTAGAGGCCAAAGGAGGAGATAAAGGCAGGCAAGCAGAAATAGCTGAGAGGTGAGCTTTAACCAAAGAATACACCAACCCAGTATGGAGCAATTCACATGAATAAGACAGAACCAGAGAAATCTCCACAGAAGGTGGATCCAAGTTACAAGCAAGACACCAGACAGAAAATCTCTTCCATTTAGACACATTGATGTTTCCTGGCCTCCTGCAAAACCCAAAGCATGTCCGCAGAAAAAAAGGGTGCCTAAAAAGAATCAAAACGCTATCATCCACAATGTCAGTTGAAGAGTGGAGAAGTGAGGATAGATGAGATACCCCTTGTCTTGTGTGAGTAGGTTCACCTTGTGAGGTAACTTGTGATGATTACTCTTGACTATTTGTAGAAGAAGAGGGAACTGATGCTGTCTGAGCCAAAAGGGAGTCACCAACAAGATTTTGGGGGAGCCTTGCTCTATCTTGGGCAGGACCCTAGAAATGAGAGGAAGGGGAAAGGAAGTTGTAGAGAACCATCCTCTTCAAAGAAAAAAAGATAGGGCATCCACCTTCCAAGCCAGAGGATTTGGGACACTGGTGCTAAAATGAGGAAGTTGTCTGCTCAGAGGGGAGGCAAAAATATCTACTTGAGGAGTACCCCAATGGCAGACAATTCCAAAAACACATCTCTGTGAAGCATCTTCTTGTGAGGCTGTGCTGTGGACCTGCACAGAGAGTCTACCACAATGTCTGTAGTGAAGGAATATAAACAGCCCAAAGAGTCACGAGATATTGGACAGCCAGATCCCAAACTTGAAGGGCTAGTCTGCACAGAAAGTAGTAATGTGTGCCCCCTTGCTTATTGATGTACCACATCACTGTGGTATTGTCTATAAAGATTTTGAGAGACCCTGGAAGAAAAAGAGTATGAAAGCTCTGAAGAGCAAAGAGGAGAGCTCTCATCTCCTTGATGTTGATGTGGTCTGATCTCTGATGAATGAGCCAGACCTGCACCTTGAGAGGGCCAAAAGAAGAACCCCACCCAGTGTCTGAGGCATCTGAAAAAAGTTCCTGAAAGGGGATTGGGGGCTGAAAAGAAAGCTTTCAGTTGAGAGACAGCTGATGAATCTGCCACTGAAGTTCTAGTTTGAGGCCTGAAAGAAGAAGGTCTAGAAAATCTAAAAGATGACAGAGTCAAAGCCATACTGTCTTCAGGAACCACTGTATCTTCCTCATATAGAGCCTGGCTATAGGAGGCATAGGAATGGTGGAAGCCATGAATCCCAGAGCCCTTAGAAACTGTGTGGTCATAACTGAGACCTAAGGCTAAGGGATTGAAGAAAGACAATTAGAGCAAGAACATTTGGTGGTGGCAGGGAAGCAAGCATAGGAATAGTCTGGAGCCTGCAACCAAGAATGACATGATCATGAGAAGGAGTCAGGGAGGATTTTTGGAAGTTTATCATAAACCCTAGGTTTTACAAGAGGCAAATAGCATGGTAAAGGTGCTGAAGCAAGGCCTCTGGGATGGAAGCCTTAATGAGCAGGTTGTCAAAGGAAGGAAAAATGTGTAGCCCCTTCATCCTGCAAAAGGCAATCACAGGAGAGAGGTACTTGGTGAAAACCCTTGGAGCAGTAGAAAGGCCAAAGGGCAAAGTAGAGAACTAAAAATGCAAGCAAAAACAGAGAAATGCAAATATTTCCTGAAGCAGGGATGAATAGGAATGTGAAGATAAGCATCCTTGAGATCCAGTGGGACCAGGAAAGCCTTGACACTGTAGTACAAATAACTAGATAGGTAGGGGCTCTATACTCAATACTGACAATTTTGTGTGTGTGTGTGTGTGTGTGTGTGTGTGTGTGTGTGTGTGTGTGTGTGTGTGTGTGTGTGTGTGTGTGTGTGTGAGTGAGAACCATATCATCTGTGTGTGTGTTTGGGTGGGTACCATATCCCTGGGTATGTGGGTTATACCATTAACACCAAATTCATCATCAACTTCTATATCACTAGGTGGGTGGCAAATTGACTCACAGAACACACAGTGTGAAAGTAGTAGACTCCAAATCAGACTGCCAACCAGTCATGAGTGGAGTCCCACAAGGATTGGTCCTGGGTCTTCTCCTGTTCGACATCTACTTATCAGAAGTCCAGGCCAACACAGAGGGACTCTGGCTGACCAAGTTCACAGATGACAGCAAGCTGGGAGCCAAGTAATGTAGACATCCTATACAAAGGCCTCACTGAGAGCAATGACTGGTGTCAAAACCATGGCTTTAAGTTTAATGCAAAAAAATGCATCATCATTCCCTTTAGGAAAAACCCAGTTCACACTAATTACCACATCAGTGGGAGCCCACTGAACACTGAAGGTGTTATAAGAGATCGGGGGACACATGTTGACAGCAACCTCTCCTTCGACCACCACATTGCCACTGTGGTCAGAAAGTCCTTCTCTGTGGCACATCTCATTACCAAAGGTTTTTGCATCCAGGAAGAAAGAGGTTATCATCTCTCTCTACTTTTCCCTTGTTAGGCCAATCATCGAGTATAATGCCCCATTTGGCATGTACCTCACTAGACACATGCAACAGCTGGAAAGGCCACAAAAGTACCTCACGAAAAGGATCCTAGGCCTTAAACACATGTCCTACATGGACAGACTCAAAAAACTCCATCTATTCTCTGTCTCATATCGTCTACTAAGAGGTGATCTCTGCTTGACTTACAAAGCCATGTCTGACTCACCTCTGTTAGAAATGCTACATATAAAAAAATCTCAATCCCTTCACACTACATGCTCCAGAGACCTCAACCTCATTACCACAATCAACAGAACATGCTGGAGAGACAGGTTCATAACCCAGAAACTGCCCATGCTCTGGAATAGACTTCCCATACATGTCAAGCAGAGCACCTCACTGGTCATCTTCAAGAGAAATTTTTATGAGTGGATGGGAAATAGAAAGTTCACCCTGGGCATCACTCCAGTGGCTCTACTTGATAGAGGCACTGGGAACTAACATTGGGCAGCATGATTCTGGAGCACTTCTATGGACTAGGTTCTCCAGGACTAGTAGCATAGTACGCACGTATAAACCTATGAGAAAAAGAAGATGAAATATAGTCTGAAGGGATAGCATCTGAAAATAAGGGGTATTTAGAAAGGTGATGAGTTGAGAAAGGTCCAGAATGGGCCTCCAGCTGCCTTCTTTCCTGGAATCAAAAAATGTTCTGAAATAAAATCCCCTTCCCCTTCTGAAGAGTAGAAACTGCTTGGATGGTGCCTTGAGACAAAAGGCCCTGAAGTAAAGGGGCAGCTGTTCCTGCGGAGGTTGGGGAATGCCCAGAAAAGGAGGAAGGGATTTCCACACCATGAAGTATCCATGACATATGATGGACAGAACTCAAGAATCCTGAGTGACCCTTAACCAGTTGGGAAGAGACAGGGAGACATGAATGGAAGCAGATAGAATATGGTTTGTCTGGAATTGGAGGTTTCTGAGTAATAGGTGTCTGAGTAGACTTAGCAGGAGGAGCCTGTCTAGAGCCCTTTTTACTTTTTGGAGGAGGGTAAGACTGTCTACACACAAAGGCATGCTTAGAAGGATAATTCCTCTGAAATTTTGGAATAGGGAAAGAAAAATATACTTCAATTCCTGCAAGGCTGTGCCCTTTTCTTGTAGGGACTTAAGAAGTGCAGCAGTTGCAGAACCAAAACGTTTTTTTTTTATTATCAAGGAGAGCATCCATCAATTTAGCCTTATTATCATGAGGCCAGGTTGGAAGTGAAGCCAAAAGTAATGCCTCAACACAGAACCAAAGGCTACAGCCATAGAACTAGCATCAGCTGCATCATAACTACATTTAATAGAATGATGATGAACCACCTGTAGCTCAGATGGCTTAGTGGTAAATTGCTGTTGCTATGGTGTATAGGGTCCTGGGTTCAAGACCTGCAAGTGCTATGATGAGCCACTTGAGAAGAAGAGCCCAACAAAGAGAGGGCCTAAACCTTCCTCTCAAAATTAAAAAGGTCTGAGATAACCTGATAGGCCTGAGAAAGAAGAGTTAAGACATACCTGGTCATATAGGTCTGATAACAGCTGTAAAGACCAGGAACAGCACAAATGAAGGAACATTCAGACCGACAATTGCAGATGGTGTTTGGACTAGCAGCAAAGAAGTTCTGAAGTATATACATCCATATATCACCTTTGTGCCCTCCACCATGAGCAGAGAGCATATGTGTGATGTACGGTGTCCTAAAAATCCTAAGGCTTTAATATACTGGATGGACATTGGGCTACCTTTGGCAGGGGATCACTTTAATGAAGAATACTGCAACAGTGATAGGGAAGGACATAGTACAGTTGTGTAAAATCTTCTATAACTGTAGATGTTCTTTTCTTCACTGTTGCAGTAATCAGTACAGAAGGGTTGTTGCATCCTAAGCAGCCCATTGCTTGGGCAGTATAAATAATCTTAAATGAAATGTTATTTGTGCCGTACATCACATATGTGCTCCCTGCACAGAAAGTAGAGCATAAAAGGGGCATACAGATGCAAATACATAGAAATGAATTTGTCCCAGAAGAGAACAGTCACCACAGGACAAAGGAGTCCATGCAGATCCAGAAGGAAAAATGCAGAATAAACAAGAGGGTTTGGAGTGTGGGAGAAAATACTGCAACAGTGAAGAGAAGGACATCTACTGTTATGGTAAGATTTTCCACAACTATACTACGTCCTTCTATATCACTGTTGCACTATTCAGTACAGAAGAGAGAGTAAAAAAAGCTCAAGAAACAGAATGGGAGGTGGAAGGCTGAAAAGAGACATCAACAAACCCACATAAAATGGTTTCATCAAAACCTGCTGTGGTCCTAGAAACCATATCCAACTTATAATGCTTAGTAAAGGTATACACTGAAGACGAAGTAGCAGCTTCAGGGATGGAATTGGTATCCAACTCCTTGAAGAAGACACCAGAAGAGACAGTAGTACTACTGGAATGAGCTCTAACTGAAGTAGACAGACACTTGCCATGAAAAGAATAACAAAAGGAAATGTCCTTAGATATCCAGGAGGAGAGGGCTTGCTTAGAAACAGCTAAAGACCTGGGATTTATTTATTTCACATTTGGTTACTGGGAAAGTCTGAATGGACATGGGTCCTTTTTCAGTGGAAGCTCAGGGAGAAAAGCTCTACAAATAACATTTACACACACAGTAATAGACTTCATTTTGAATTCACACAGTACAGTACAATAATGACAAGTAGACATTATTTAACAATTGCTATATAATTATGTAATGAAAGAAAAACAGCTGATTAGACTTATGAATAGTTCTAGTTTTATCCAAATAGTACCTGAGCAGTCTGTGCAAATCCAAAGTATGCAGGACCCTCTCAGTAGCAGACTGAGGAGAAGGAAAAAAAGGAAGGGAGTTGTACTGACTGATTCAAGGACAACTCATTGACTACATTGGGCAGAATATAAGGATTAGTACAAAGGGACACCCTGTCCCTGTGGGGGAAAAAAAGGAGGAATGGCCATAAGGGCCTGGAGCTCAGAAACCTTCCAATCAGTAGTAAAAACCAGCAACAAAACAGTCTTGCAGATACAATGTTACAAAGAGGCCAAATCTGCAGTCTCAAAAAGGGCCTGAGTCAATTTTTCCAAAACAAAATTAAAATTACAAGGAGGAGGAATAGGCTTTCTTGGAGGCCTAATATGTAGGATACCTTTAAGAAATTGCTTGACCTGAAAATGAGAAGTCAGAGGAGGATTTAAGGGCAGATAAGCAGACATAGTAGACAAATGGGTCTTAACAGAAGAACAGGCCAAGCCATACTGCAGCAACTCACACAAATAAGACAGGACCAGAGGGGTCACTGAAAAAGGGTCCTGGTTATGAGTATGGCACCAGACTGAAAATCTCTTCCATGGTTGAGTGTTTCCTTGCCTCCTGTAAAACCATGATCATATTCTCAGAAAAGAGGTACCTGAAAGGTATCAAAACCTTATCGCTCACAGTGTCAGTTGAAGAGTAGACAAGTGAGAATGGATGAGAGACCTCTTGTCCTGTGTGAGGGTATCCAACTGATGAGTTAACTTGTATTGATGGCCCCCTGGCCAGATGTATCAAGAGAGGGTAATAATGCTGTCTCAGCCAAAATGGAGTTACTAGCAAGATTTCTGGGGAGTCCTGCTGAAACTTCTGCAATACTCTTGAAAGTAGAGGAAGTGGAGGGGAACGAATAAAGAAAATTCCCCTTCCAAGGAAAGGGAATTCATCTTCCATGCCAGATGGCAAGGCACTCTGAAACAGAAGAGAGGAAGCTGCCTGTTCAGAGGGGAGGCATAAAGATTGATCTGAGGCATACCCCAGTGATGGACAATGTCTAGAAACACATCTCTTTGAAGCATCCATTCATGAGCCTGTGTTTTGGACCTGCTCAGAGAGTCTGCCACTAGGTTGTGCTTTGACGGAATGTATACTGCCTGAAGAGATAACTGATAACTTCACAAACCTGAAGCTCCACCCTGCATAGGAGGTAAGATTTCATTCCCCCCTGCTTGTTGACATAACCCATTGCTGTAGTGTTGTCTGTGTACACCTTCAAGGAGCCTGGAGAAAACATGGGGTGAAAAACATGAAGGGCCAGAATCAGAGCCCTCATCTCTTTGATGTTGGTATGGTCTGACTTCTGATGGGCAGCTGAACTCTCAGGTGACCGATAGATGCCTCCCACCCCATGTCTGAGGCATTGATGAACAGCTTTTGAAAAGGGACTGGAGGCTGAAAGAGCCAGCCTCTTTGAGAGTGAACTGTTGAATCCACCACTCAAATTCCTTCTTCAGACAGAGAAGGAGAGGTACACTGAAATTCAGTGGGTGATTATGCTGTAGCCACACCAACTTGAGGTACCACTGAAGCTTTTGCATATGCAGTCTGGCAAGAGGAATCAATGGAATAGAAGAGGCCATGAATTCCAGGGCCTAAAGAAACTCCCTGGCTGGCATGGCAGTCAGAGGAAGAAGAGACTGAAAAATGGCTGTCAACAGTACCTTTGCTGGCAGAAGAAAGGAGGATTTATGAGCATTTATATGCTATTAGAGTCGAAGATATTAAAAATGCCTTGTTTAAACATACACTGACATGTCCCCAAGCAAAATGGGGCTTCTTTGTTGTAGAGAAGGTGCAATGTGATGTGAGGGGGGGCCCGTGGGAAAATAGGATAGAGGTGAGAGAAATATTTTGGCAGTTGTTATTGGAAGCCAATAGATTCCCAGGGCTGAATGAATACATATCCATTGCCCCTATTTTAAAAATGAGAGCTGCAAAACTATAAAATAAGTATATATAATGTTTTGCAAGTTCTTTTTGTTGGTTTTTGATTCAAGTTTATTTATCTGTCCAACACATTGTGATGGTTTTAGTATTTATATATTTATTTTAAAGTTCTTTTAAAAAATGTGTGTGTTTTTATCTACTTTCATCTGTATTTGTGGAAAGTTGGTAGGTTGTCATGAATATTTTAGTTACAGGATTTAATTGGTGTCAATTAAACAATTGTTTTAACTACTAATTAGATTGGGAGGGGTATATAAGCAGGCACAGCCTTCATTCTTTCATTTTACATCTGAGGAAGTCTGGTGGACGAAAACTCTTTGTATTGTGTGGCGTTTATGTGATTAAACCTGTTGCTGCTTAAACCTACAGGCTCTTGTTTTATTATTACCTTCTGCCTCTTTGGGTGCCTGTTGTGGTTTTGTTGGTTCCTGGTTCTGTGGCACCCTTTCCTTGGAGTTTTTGGATGTTTAAGGTTTTGCAAGGCTTTGCTTTTCTCTTGAAGAGACTTAAATATGTCAGCAGCAGCAGTCCCAAAAAGATGTGCATTATCCAAAGGAGCATCCAACAACTTGGCCTTAATGTCCCCAGACTGTAGATGAAGCAAAGAAGAATGCCTTAAGATGGACCCAGAAGCTATAGCCCTAGAAAAGGCATTAGCAGCATCATAGTTACACTTAATAGAGAGGCATCCATGGTATGAAGTATCCTTTCTCCCTAATTTTCAAGTTCAGGAAAGCAAATGAGTGGATGGGTAATTTGGCTTAAAGTAAACTCGGATACCACATTAGCTAGAAAAAAAGGATTAGTTCTCAAAGAAACCCTGTCCATATGGAAAAAGAGATCGAGCTGACTCACCATAAGAGCTTGCAACTCAGATACCCTTCTTGTAGAGGCCAGAGCAATCAGTAAAACTGTTTTCCATGTTAAGAACCTCAAGTCAGCCATATAAGCTGGATCAAATTGAACAAGTGTTAGCTTCTCTTACATAAATTTAAGATACAAAGGAGAGGCCACCAGATTTCTTGGAGGCTGTTAATGCAAAATCCCTTTCAAGAACACTTTGCCATGATAGTGCATTGAAAGAGGAGGCTCCATGGGCAGACATACTGAAATGTCCAATAAATGAACTGTGATGGAGGAATAAGTGGATAAGAGAATAATAAGATAGTAACTCATACAAATATTGTAAAACCAGAGAACAGCTAGCCCTTAATGGGTGCTGGTTATGTTTTTGGCACTAAGCAGGAAACCTTTTCCATTTGACGACGTATGATTCTCTAGTGGCAGGCTTTCTTGCCTCTTTTTTTAGCTGCTGCACTTCCTCAGTAAACAGATACCTAAAAGGAATTAGGACTCTATGCAATTAAAAATGATTGATGTTGGGCTGTAAATAGATCCAGTCTGTGAGGAAGCATGTGGTAAGTGCCTCTGGTAATTTCTAAAAGATGGGAGAACCATGGTTGCCTGGGCCAGAAGGGAGTCACCTCAATGATCTTGGTAGATTCCTTCTCAATCTACAGAAGTACCATGGATGTTAGTGAAAAGGGTGGAAAACATATGGGAACATTCTTCCCCAAGGAAAATAAAAGGCATTTGTCTTCCAGGCATTCTTGCCAGTTGATTGTTCAGACAGGAGGCAAAGAGGTTTACTTGAGGAACTTCCCACAGATGGATCAAATCTTAGAAGACCTCTGACTTAGTTTCAATTCATGATGGTCTGCCCTGGTCCTACTTAATTTGTCTGCCACACAGTTTTGCTCTGACAGAATGTGGGGTGCCTGAAAAAAGTGAGATTGTGCTGTGAAGTTATATCCCAAGTGAAGATCTAAATCTTGACCCTGTGAAAAAGAAGCTCTTTGAACTGAGTTGACTAGCTGACATCCCAGGAGCATGATGCCGTGTGAAGAAGTCAAGAAAGACTTTTAAATGTTCTCTTGGAATGTCAGCTTGTACAAGAGATCTCTTATCCAAGAGAGAGATTCCTGACACTTTGAAAAAGACTCTGCAGAGATAAGTAAGTCATCTAAATATGGAAAAGTGTGGCTACTTTGTAGCCTGCAACAAGCTATAACTGGAGCTAGACACTTTGTGAGCACTCCTGGTACAGTGAATAGTCCAAAGGGTAAGGCATAGAACTGATAATGTGATCCAGACACATAAAACCAAAACAGATATATGTAGTCTGGATGAATAGGAGTATGTTGATAAGCATCTTTTAAGTCTAGTTTTACCAGGAAACTTGAAAGAGTAAGAAGAGGTAACAGGTTTTGAAATGACATAATTTTGAAATTGGTCAGTATCACGTACATATTTAGGAAAGAAAGATATAGAACTCTTCTCCAAGCATTTTTTTCTTTAATGCTAGTAACATCCTTGAATAAAAATCTCTTCCCCGCATGGGAAAGAGGAACTAGTTGTATTACCCCTTGGGACAGCATGTGATGAAGAACAGGTGGAAAAAAAGATTGATCTGCAGGATGAGGAATGACTGCATGGAAGGGAGGAATTTCCTCCCACTGCTATCTGTAACCATGATGAATGATTTTCAGAACCCAATTTGTCTGAAAGTATCTGTTGCAAAAGAGAAAAATGGAGATTCAGACATTCTGGAAGAAAGAAAAAACAGATCAGGGTGGGAGAGTGTGACAAGGTCTCTTGAATAGTCCTTCAGACTTGTTCAACTGTCCTTGTTCATGTTTATTTTTTGGAACCCCCTTGCCATTTCTTCTTAACCATCTGTTTACCTGAATTTTATTATGTCTTTGGCCAAAATTGGATGAGAAAATAAAAATTCCCTTGGACATTTGGGAAAAGGAGGGCTGAAAAATTGTACAGATTCCCTGGATCAGCTTGCACCTTTCATCACGTTTTGATCATCTCTGCAACAGATGGGCCAAACAATAAATCTCTCTCTGCAAGGGAGAATTTAAAATCTCATTTTTAACATCATCTGTGCAGTGCTGAGAATGCAGCCATGCAAACCTCCTCAACTACTTTATTCAAAATTCAAACTTTACCTTCTCCCTTTTATTACACTTTACCAGCTCTAAACTATAAACCTTTACTCATCAACATTCACTTATTTTCTTGACATTGGTCTAATGTGGGGCCATATATCCCAACTCTGGTCCTTCTACCACCAATTCCCCTATTGCAACAACCCCCACAAAATGTTTAAAATCACTACACATAACCACCATAAATCTCCAAAGTATCTGCAACAAAACCTCCAACCTGCATGCCTGGTTAGCTCATACTAAAACAGACATCCTAGCTTCTACCGATATATGGTTAAAGCCTAATATAAAAGACTCCGAATCTCTCCCTCCCAACTACACCATAATAAGGCTACTCACTAATACTCTTAATGTACTCCCTTTTACTGGTCACATCCCACAATTCCTAAACACAGAATTCTCGGTCTCCTTCCTAAAAATAAACAACTCTAAAAATCTCTGTATCATAGTCCTATACATTCCCTCAGGTAATAACATACCTGCTCTAGAAGAAATATTATCCTGGGCCTCCCACAGCATAAAAAACAAAAGTATAATCCTAGGCGATATGAGCACTAACTGATCTAATATTTCCTCAAAAACTTCGTCCAACAATATTAACCTGTTTCACTATACTCAACTAATCTCCACCCCCACCAAATATAATAATAAAACCAATGAGTTAACCATCTTAGACTGAATCCTAGTCTCTGAGCCATCAGAAATCTCATCAGGGGGGGCGTGGCTAGGATGCTGAACTGATAGCTGCACTTCATTTCAGCTCTCTTACCTCAATACAATTCCTGACAGGAATTTTACAAAATAATATTTAATTTGAAGAAATTTTTATTACTAACTTATTTCTAATAACTCTGAGCATCTATAAGAAAAATTTTATTGTCAGAACTTGAATAATTCCTGTCAAATTAATTACTGGAAAATCAGCACCAATATCAGCTTTACAGCATGAGTCATCTAAGGAATACAGCACAAGACTCTTCCCTCAAAAAAGACCTGCAGTCTCTCATTACAAATATACAGGAACTTACAATAAAAATCGACAAGATGGACAATAAAATAGATACTTTTAAAGAAAAGTGCTCACAACAATTGGAACAGCTTCAAGAAATGTTTACACAGCAGAAAGGACAGATATCACTTATTGAACAGTCATTAAGTGACATTGACACTAGAGTTCAAGTAGAAGAACAACAAACTGAATTCTTACTTCAACAGAATACATATTTACTAGAAAAACTTGATGATATGGAAAACCGAACAAGAAGAAATAATATTAGAATATATGGTCTACCAGAAAAATCTGAAGGGGACAATATGATAAACTTTCTTACCACCTGGATACCAGATGTAACAAAAATACCTGAAGCTCTTTCATATGGTATAGAACGGGCATAGATCACTAGCAGCTTCTGGAAATGCTTCTTCTCCGGTAAGAACAAGCCGAGATCTATAATTGTGAGACTTTTTCTACACAAGATAAAGATCTTATATTAAGAAATGCTTGGGCAAATTCTCCCATCAAATACAATGATTCATTAATAAGATTTGACAATAATTATTCTACAAAGGTGGTTTCAAAAAGAAAAGAATTTCTACCAATAAAAAAAACCTTGAAGAAAAAGCAACTGAAAGTCCATCTTTTATTTCCAGCAAGACTGAAAGTTTTTCTACCAAATGGAATAAAAATCTTTGAAACAGTAGATTCAGCAATAAAATACCTTACCAACAACATCATCCTAACACATGAAGAATCTATGGACTGGACAATAAGTACAATCAAGAGAAATGCTGAGGTAAATAATTGGAAAACTGTTGAGCAAAAGAAAAAAAAACTAAAGGACAAATAATCTTACATATGTTATATTCTGTAAAAATCTAAATAATAATACTAACAACAAAAGAAAAGTTCTTACTGTCTTCAAGTTACACCAAAACAGGTACTGTTTTCAATTATATTTTAAATGTCAAAATTAGCATAAATGTAAATACATTTATCTCAAATCACATCAATATACTAAGCATAATTTAAACATTACTCTATTTTTCATTATTATCCATCTATTATTTTCATATTCTTAATCAGAGTAATCAATGCATAATAATGTTCCCAAATAGTTTATTTATTTATTTATTTATTTATTTTCTCTCTTTGTGTTTTGTTGTTTTTATTTTCTCTTCTTTTTATAAAATCTTCATTAACTTATAATACTTTAATCAGTATATGGTTATATTGCTTAATAGGTATAGTAATGGCTGCTATATAACTTATTATTAGTTACATCCCTGATAGTATTACTTTTTATAAGTTAAAAGTGTCCCTGTTTGGATAAACGCTAATGCTGGGCAGAAATGTGTTGCTTTTGAAATGAAGTATTTCAGTTAGGATGTATCATAAGACTACTTTAAATAATCTTAAAAGATGTTCTGCCTTTGACCCATATGCACATACTGATATAGTCCAGTGAAAAATATGTTTTAAGTGATATTTTGAGGCTATAAGTCATGTGTGTTGTGGCTCCAGACATCCGGAGTTGAAAGATGCTTGTGACTAGCTTAGATATCCTGTTGTCTTTTCTTTTGTAGAGAAATAAGGCATAGCATGTTTAAAATGCAAAGTTTGACAGTTGTGAACACTACTCCGTAAACTAGAGTGCTTGCGTGCCACTACATGAGTTTGTCACCAAATAAGAGGAGGGAAAAGAAAAAAGAAAAAACACATACCTTTTCCCGCTTGGTTCTCGAGACAATTTAACAGTCACAAACATCACTAGAAACTTGAGTTACTTATTGCTTGTCGCATTTACTTGTGTACACCATCCCCTGACTCTTTCTAATTGACATCTAGTCAGAAAATAAGCTAGGTTCACATTTAAAGATACAGAAACCTAAATTCCTTCTAAGGAAACATAAATAATATAAAAGGTTCATATAAATATACACAGATATTTATTTTTGAAGCACTTTCAGTTTATGGCTACTGATGTCTTCTAGCACCTTGATAGATAAGGACATATATCTGCTTGTCTTTCTATCAGTTTAGATTTCCAGACATTTTAGCTATCCCTTACTATGTTTTATACAGCAGAGTTTAAAAAGCAGAAATTAATCATCAGCAAATAAAATCACTGCTGTTTTACAAATTCTCTAAAGAAACTAGTAAATGTCAAGCAACTGATAGGTTTGTTTTGGGGAGGGTTGCCATTTCCCACGCTGGTGCTCCTGCAGAATACTACTGATGTCCTGCTGCCAAGGTATGCCCTCGGGTGGGCAGGTGGGATGCAACAAGAAGGTTGGATGTGCATTTGGCAAATCAAACATTTAGATGGCGGTATGGTATACTAGATGGAGAAAGTGGAAGCAATGATTGTATAGGTAACTATAATGAGTAACATAACAACAGTGGATTTGACCCGGTGTGTCAATTATACAATGTTTATATCCCATGTGGCTTTGGGCTTTGTCGAAGCATCTGTGTTCTACACACATATTGTGTTGGATCTGATTTGAGTGGAAGGGGGAGAGGCTTAGCCCACACCCTAATTTGTTACTGGGTTGCCATGCATTATGGGCATGCATTGTGGCAGGTACTCAACGGGCTATCCATCCTTAGATGGCTCATGCTATTCCCGTTTGCTCATCTGAATGGCGACTGCGGCTGTGCTCTTCTTGTTATGTTGCCTGGCTGTGGCTTCACCCTTCTTATGATATTGCCTGGCTTTTTACATTATCAAGAATGACACAATACTAGTGTATGCGGGTATATCATGTTACTGTTAGTGTGGACAAGGATGCTTGACAATGCAACTATGATTCTTGGACCTTTCTGCAGACGGGTGTGTTGTCTGGCAGTTGAGAGCCTGGTTGTTCCTGATCAGCGGACCTGTATTTTTGTGTTTCAATGTGACTGCATGAAAGGATGCCAGTATTGGTCTGCAAGTTTGGTGGGCAGTAGATTCATTGGGGATTGATTTGAGGAGACACTTGTATTATGGCTGGGGCACTTGACATTTGATAAATGTATCCTCTCAATGATGCGTTCTGTCTGGTCATTGGCTGTAAAACAACTTTTCTGAGAAATATTGTTGTGGTGCCAGTTAATGATTTGGATTAAATGTTTCTATATACAGTCGTGAAGCAATTGCCAGGATAAAATGGTACTCTTGCAGTGCATGGATCATCGTGGCTGTCCTCCGATGTTGGAGGAAAAACAAGCTTCTTGGACACCTTTTTGACGTGGTAAAGGTGTTACCCCATGGTTTGAATACGTTTTGTCTCTTTGCTGCAAAATGGGTTGGGAATTTTGGCCTGTAATATTTTCATACATGGTGGTTTGAATCTTAGCAGCTTCCATTGTTTTGATGTGTTCTCCAGTATACTTTTGTTCAGTCATAGGATTGAATTACTGGTGTTGAGTAGGTCAGGATTGTATCTCCAGCACTTGTTGTCAGCAGATAGACTCACTGGTTGGGTGTCAGTCTAAGCTGTGGGAGTTGATGTGTGATATACATAGATGTTTGCTTTGAGGGTGTGGTCAAGTGCTGCAGTTTTACCTCTGTACTGTGTCAGTTTTCATTGTGCAGGGTCCCTCTGAGGGTTGATGGAAGTGTTGGCAACAAGACACTCAATCAGGTAACAACATTATGAGTGGTCTCTTGGATAAGGGAGCTGTCTAAATTGTGATCTTGTTGTCTCCAGCCATGGGAATTGTCATTGAAAAGCTGAAAAATGCAATCAGAGGAACATATTTAATGTCTGCTAAAGAAATATTAATATACTTATACATTGTATCGCATTTCAGTTTATGTTAAACATGAAATATGATGTGGTTTCAGAACTATTCATGTTTTTATTCCAATATGACTTTGCAAATATTAATTTAAACACTGGTTTCGGACTTGAGTAGTCTAAAACAATTGCACAACAATGGTACTGTATTATACAGTAATGCCAGTAAATAGTTTTCAACAGATGTATGAAATATACAGTTATAGATTTTAACATGATGTTTATTAATACCCTAAATTATTTTGAAATGATACTACCTTAATCTAAATATTTGTACCTTTTGAAACCTGCTTAGAAGTAAGTATTATTGAATTGCAATAAGATGAGTAAAGAATATATGTATATATTTTAGCTGATTAGATTATCTTAATATATTATTCAATTATCTTTATTTAAAACTAAGAGGATAAGAGAAACTGATCCAAATATTATTTGTGAGGGTAGAAAGTTTGTTTGGTTAGATTCACTAACCAAACGAAGAGGTATATTACCTCATAGCAATAGGGAATGGTTTTAAGGTTAAGAATTACAAGTTTGGAAGTTCTTTGTTTTTTTTTTTATTCTATCACTTTGGTGTCACTCAGAAACATGCAAAAATCATACAAGAAAAACTTTTTGAATTCTGTATCCAAGATGGAACTAAGAATAAACAATATTTACATAAACTTACACATAAAACAAACTCAAAACTAGGAAATGAAATGTTTATCCATAAATGTTAATGGTCTAAATAATAGTAATAAAAGGAGAAGCCTATTCAAGTACATAAACTTACATAAACCACAAATAGTCTTTTTACAAGAGACACACTTATTAGACAGAGATATAAACAACTTAAATATTAATAATTACACAGTACTAATAAACTCTCAATACAAAACAAAAAAAAAAAAGAGGAGTAGCTATACTACTTCGCAACTCAACTATAACACCTAAAATAATTACTACTCATCAAGATACATCAGGTATGTTTTGTCTAGTTTCAATAGAGTTAAATAAGAGAATCTATACGTTAGTAAATCTATATTGGATCCCAGGACTAGGATTAAAAACAGTTAAACAGCATTTTGAAGAGATAATTCATTTAACTAAGGGTAGCCTGATATTGGCAGGAGACTTCAACTGTATAATGAATGAAAAAGATACAGATTCTAAATCCAAAAGAAGAAAACAACCCATCTCTAAAGCACTATCAAAATTTATAGATACATTGTATTTAAAAGATATAAATTAATTTGCAGAACCAGACTCACTAATCTTCACATTTTATTCTCATAGATATAAAACTAACTCTAGAATTGATAGAATATATGTTGCCAATGACCTAATAACAAAATTGACAAAGTCAAAATCATAAATTGTCCTTTATCTGATCATAATGCCATAGTCTTTGAGATAGAGCTTACACCATTTTATTCAAATCCCATTACTAGGATACCTTCCTATATCACAAAATTGAGAGATTTCAAAGAATTTTATGAAGAAACAATCAAAAACTTTCTAGAAATAAATTACACAGAAGATATTTCAGAAATATATGTCTGGGATTCATTAAAAGCAGTTACATATGGGAAGATATTATCCTGGTACATAAATAAAAGGAAGTTATGGAATAAAGATATGCTAGACTTACAAAACAAAGCAGATAAATTGAAACTGGAAATACAAAAGGGTAATGCTACTCAAGTTCAAGAACTTACACAAATCAATAAGAAGTATACAGAATTGCTACACCACAAGATTATGATTAACTTAGAAAAGATAAAAATAAACTCATACTCTACTAATTCAGCACACCTTAGATACTTAACTAATAGAACAAAAAATAATTAAATCTAAGCAAATAAAAGAAATATTTATTCCCAATACTAACAAAAGAGTTACGGAACTAAATTATATTTTAGAAGCATTCAGACTCCAATTTAACATTGATAATTCCATAAATACTCAAGATACACCTACTAAGGATATAAAAAATACTTAGAAAACAATATTCATATTAAATTAACACAAGAACAAATAGACATTATAAACAAACCAATCAATATGACAGAATTAAAATCACAAATTAAAAGCTCAAGACAAATAAAGCACCTGGCCCAGACAATATGCTACCAGAAATGTATAAATTAATACCCAATCAAGCCATATCTTTATTATTAAAAGTATATGATATAGCCAATAAAGATTTGAATATACCACCCTCTTGGAAATATTCATTGATATCCCCAATTATCAAACCAGATAAAGATGAAAAACAGTGTTCCTCATATAGGCCAATATCATTATTCAATATAGACTACAAGATGTTTATGGCTATATACGCAGATAGGATCAAACACTTTCTTCCTTTCTTAATTCACAAAGATCAAACAGGTTTTATTAAAGGAAGAAATACTTCAGATAATATTAAAAGAATACTAACATTAATAGATTATAGCAAACATAAAGTCCTAAATTTAAATGTAATCTCATTAGATATTAATAAAGCTTTTGATTCGTTAACTGGAACTTTCTTTCACTAGTTTTAAAAGAATATAACTTTCCTTCTAATTTTAATAATCTTATCCAAATACTATATGAAAAATCTACTGCATATGTTAAACTGGGATCATATAGATCAGGCCCTATAACAATAAAAAGGGAACTAAACAAGGTTGCCCTTTATCACCATTGTTATTTGCATTACTCATAGAACCCTTTGCAAATCAAATCAGATCAAACAATAACATAAAGGGCATTTGTATTAATAAAATGTTAAACCTTAAAATCCAACTCTTTGCTGATGACATACTATTAACTCTCTCAGATGCAAATGAGTCTTTGAATGCTCTATTTAACTCCATGAATAAATTTCAAAATATTTCAGGCTTAAAATTTAATGAAAACAAAACTAAAATTATGCCCTGTAATTGTAAAAAAAAAAATAATATAAACAAAAGATTTTCCAAATATATAGTAACAGAAAGTAAATTATTATATCTGGGAATAAATCTACTCAATGAATTAACAGATTCTCTAATATTTAACTATAATAAAATACTAGACAAAATAGAACAAACAATTGGTTACTGGAATAAATATATCTTTTCAACAGCAGACAGATTATATCTTATTAAAATAAACATATTTCCCAAAATATTATACTTAATACAAAATTTTTCATTGCCACCTCCCAAATATATTATTCAAAGATACAATAAACTAATTTTAAATTTTCTATGGTTTCCAAATAAACCCCGTATAGCCTTAAATAAACATTTGCCAGATTGGGAAGATGGTGGAATTAATTTACTGGATATTGATTTATATATTACCTCATCTGTTATTAAAAACATAACGCTATGGTTAAATAATTCATACACACCTATATGGAAACAAGCCCATGAGCAGATTTACATAGAAATCAATTATAATCACATACAAGACAACTTAACAGTAATACCATCACCCCTTATATGGATGTTAAAAGATTATTTTTAGGAAAAGAAATAATATTAATAAATTGCCATCAAACTATGTAAGCTCTACACTTTCAGTGTTCAGAACATATATAAACAAAATACCAAATATTAATTCTTGGATTTTTCTTATTTTCCCTATAGCTTTTACACCAAATATTCTAGATACATTCCAAATATCTAAAATAAATATACTTAAAGAAGAAACATTACTCTTTTGGCATCAACTTATAGAGAAAGGGAAAATTCTAACAAAGGAACAGATAATTTATAATTATAATATAAATAAAGACAATTGGCTGTTTTTACAAAATCTAAGGCATTTTCTTATAAATAAAATAGAACAAATGCAACCTTCAGCTAGACATGAAGCTCCAAAACTCATTGAATACCTTATTCTTATCACAAAACAGCCTTATCAGGGTACAGGCTATTTGTCTAATATCTATAAAATTGTTAAAAAAACAAAAAACTATCATGAAAAATCATACTGGGATTATTATACTTTAATAAACAACCATCCTCCAGTTGAAGAAGAAAAAAATAATATTCTAAAATCTTCCAAATTTTCTACATTATCAAAATACTGGCAATTATTCACTTGGAGATATCTACATAGAAGTTTCTATACACCACATAGGTTAGCCAAAATGTATTCTATTGAAGATCAATGTTGGAGATGCCATACCAAGATAAAAGCAGATTGGCAGCATGTTTTTTATGAATGTATGTGTCTCAATATGTACTGGAAATCCATTAATTATTTTTTCAGACTGTTTATAATGATAATTTTCAATTAACAAAGTCTTTAATTTTATTCAACTCTCCTATTCCAAACTGTGTACCAAAAAGACACTAAAATTCTATGGTCACTATTGGCAATTTCACGTAAAATCATATCAATACACTGGAAAAATGAGGCTTCACTACGTTCAAGGAATTTGAGACTTTAACAACAACAGTTGCTCACATGGAAATATTAACAGTGAAGAACAGAACTAAAAGATCTACTTCTTACTATTACTCTTGGATGAAAGTACTGGAAATACTTGAAAATATCGAAGAAGATATATCATCTTATGTTTCTAACTTTATATAATATAGAATTTCAATGTTATTTGCATAGACACCAATGTAAATAGTTATATAATGGTTTGAAGTTAGTAATGTTTTAGAATTGTAAATATGTTATTTATCTTTATTTCATGTAATGTTTAAGACATCTTATTTGAAATAATAAAAAAAAAAATATTTAGTGAAAAAAAGAAATCTCATCAGCTGGTACCCTCCGTAACTCTATTAGCAATCACATTCCAACCTTCATTACTTGAGCCTATCCCCTTTCCCCACAAAAATCTCTTCAAACATGTCAGGAACTTATCCAGCTTCAACCCCCACACATTCAACAATATCCTAAAAAGCATAATTTGGAATAACTTAAAACCTTTCTCCCTAGACAAAGCCCTGCACTGCTTTAACACTACCTTTCAAACAATACAAGAAAGGCTTGCACCCACCCGAACTAAAAGAATAAGAACTAATCATGCCCCCTGGTTAACTAAATCTACTAAGGAAGTAATCATAACTAGGGACAAAACCTGGAAGCTATGGCACAAACACAAGATAAACTCAGACTTATTAAAGTGCAAGCAACTTTGTAACTAGATAAAAACTTGTATGCAAAGACAAGAAAGAATACTATTTGAACCTTCAAAAAAACCCACAAAAATGACCCAAAGCTATTGTGGTCCTCCATTAGTACTCTCCTAAACCCTGGCACAACAACTAAACCTTGCCCCCACTCAGACAAAACATCAGATCAAATGGCAAGTAGTGGCGGCTCGTGATATCAGACTGCAGGACTGCAGGACTGCAGCCCCCCTCCCCAGAAGCTCATATAGAAAGTGAATCGAGACTGCTGCCTTACCAGTCCGGATTCAGGAAAAAGGCAGCAGACTGCTAATGCCCCAGAAGTCTATGCGGTGCTAACCACATAGACTGGGAGGGGATTGGACAGCAAGGTCAGCAGTCTTGGAATGTTTGCAAACAGGAACCGGGAAACCAGAAGTGTGCATTCTGGAGTGAAGCAGATAAGCTGAAGCATTTTATCATCATTACAGAGCCAGCTTTGGAGTTACAGAATGAATTAAGCAAACAGCTGAGCCCTTTGGATTTTATTATCCTTGCGGAATGAAGCAAACAGCTGAGCCCTTTGGATTGTATCAATGCAGAATGAAGTGAACAGCTGAGCCACTTGGGTTGTATTACCAAGTGTACGTGGTTGTATTACCAAGTGTGTGTGTGTGTGTGTGTGTGTGTGTGTGTGTGTGTGTGTGGTTGTATTACCAAGTGTGTGTGTGTGTGGTTGTATTACCAAGTGTGTGTGGTTGTATTACCAAGTGTGTGTGTGTGTGTGTGTGTGTGTGTGTGTGTGTGTGTGTGTGGTTGTATTACCAAGAGTGTGTGTGGTTGCATTACCAAGTGTGTGTGTGTGTGTGTGTGTGTGTGTGTGTGTGTGTGTGTGTGTGTGTGTGTGTGTGTGTGTGTGTGTGTGTGTGTGTGTGTGTGTGTTAAAATGCCCCAGTTGATTTATACTGGTGGCTATAGAGAGAGATACCTGCTGCTGGTTGTTAGAAAATACCTCAGGCTTGAATCCTGTACCCTGGGTGCAGGCAACAAGAGCCTGAATTCCCTATTCACTACTATTTGTGAAACTTTTGCAGATTTTTGCCTCATATTTTGTTCTGTTCCTCATAAAATCTGTGGTTTCTGAATTTTTAATTCCTTAAATAGTTGATGGTGCAGTGGTAGCATTGTTGCTTCACAGCTAGAGGTTCTCTTGTTTGATGCTTGGTTGGAGTGCCTTTTGTGTGGAGTCTGCATGTCCTCCCTGTGTTTGTGTGTGGGTTTTCTCTGATGTCCTCCGATGTTACAAAGACATGTGTCTGCAGTATTTCTCCCTGGGCTTCTGCTGAAAATTGGCTTTTGTTCCAAGTCAGACTTTCCTGGTTAACAAATGTTAAATAAATAAAACTGACATGCATTTGAATTTCAAACTTCATATTCTTCAGAAAGTACATAGTAACAAAAAACCTTTTATTCTAGCAATTTTCTAAGTTTAAAATATGAATATTTGAAATTTGTCCCTGTTTTGGGACTGTATTCCCCCATTATTGGCTTTGTCCAGGTTTTTTTGTGCTATGGTTGAGAGCTACGGTGAGAACTGAATTCACTGAATATGTTTGAGGGCTGTATTCCACCATTACTGGCTTTGTCCAGGTGCTTTGTGCTAAGAGGTTGACAGCTATGGTGAGAACTGAATTCACTAAATGGTAGCCATTTAAGTTTCAGTCTTCCTCTCTTTCATGAAACAGCTGATTTGGCATAGTGGTATGTTGCTCTGACTGTTTTGCACAAGTTCCTGGGTTCAAGACTTGGCAGTGAAATGTATGGTGGTAACACAGCATTTTATATCAGCAGCTTTCCAAGATTATACAAGCAGTGCTTAAAATGTGTCTCTGGTTTTTGGCCTTTTGTCTCTCCCCCTCAATAAATTTTGGATTTTTCCAGATTTCTTGTGCTGCGAAGTTGAGAGAGACAGTTGAGTGTCAAGTAGATTTTACAAGGAGCTGAGAGCTGCAGGGGAAGAGTAGTTTTGTGCTGCTTATGGTAAGTCTGCTTGCATTATTAATAGCACAATAGGTAGTGTACTTGCTTTTGATGCATAAGCTGTGGGTTCTACCCCCACAGGGGTTGATGCTGCCGTACTGATTATGTCCTCTTTGGCGAAGATACAGGCACTTTATTTGTAGATGAAACAAAGAAATATAAAGTTGCTTGCTAGCGGCAACCTCTTCATTAGTTACAGATCTCTTTAATGTGGAATTATGTAGATGACTTTTACTTCTGCAGAGATTGTGCATATTTACTGATACTGGTGGACTGTAGAAGTTTGAGTAGACTTTTATGATGGAAATGTTCTCAATTGGGCAGTTTTGTCATTATTGGTGCATGCGTTTTGTTTCATTGTTTAATGGAAAAATTTTCAAAACAATAAAGTTAAAACACCCTCTAACAACTTTACTGTATTAATACAAGGAATATAATTTAATTCAATCAGGAAGGTGTATCACACAACACATGTATGTCTTGTGTGCAAGGGGCCTATCATTTGAAAACAGCCCCAAAATTAATCTTTATACTAGCCAAATGTATTTTCTTTGAATGTGGATTTCAATGGTGTTTCAATGCATGTGAGTTTCAAGGGCAGAGAAGTTTTAATGCTAAGTCTATTTTCATTGTGAGACTGCATTGCATTGTTTAGCAGATGTCTTATGTTTGTGCTGTAAAATGCAAAATAAAACTTTCAAATGAAGTACAAATCATCGTAGAAGTAAAGCAGTATGCACATTACAGTGTTTATGGTAAATGGGGCGAAATAGCCAAGTGATGGGACATTGGAATGGCTGCAGGGGGGAGGCTCCATTCAACCATGATTTTGTGAGGGGGAAGGGCGGCAAACTCAGGCAGCCCTGGCTGAAGTATACCTCTCAACTGTCCAGATTTGCACAGAATGAATAGATTTTTGCTTCTTATTTTTGGTATGTTCCTCATAAAATTTGTGGCTTTCTGGCAAATCATTTAGGAATTAAGTCACTAAATAATGACAGAATTGAGTTTTAGACTTCATAACCTTCAGAGAAATGCATGCTAAAGCAAGACCTGTTATTCTATCAACTAAGTTTATACAAGAGCAATTTTTAGTACTGTTTGTATGTTCCCCCAGTATATTTGGCCTTGTCCAGATTTCCTGCATTAACAGGTTGAGAGGTACGTGCATATACATTGCTTTATAGAATTAGGCATATCCAAACCTCTCAACTGTCCCCGATTTTGGCTCAAAATGTTGCTCTCCCTCTAATAATCCCTCCGCAAAATGGCAATTTTGGAAGAAAATGTGGAGGGTTTAGAATTAATAAATAACTGTAATAATTAGAGATATAGATTACTTTTATTTCAGAAAGGCATGTAAATTCATTTATTTTGTCAGCTGCTCAAGTTAACAGTACTAATATTAAAAAAGTGCCTTTTCTTTGACAGGTTCCCAGCTATATTGTGTGGCTAGTTTATATTTTTCCATCACATTTTTGGTTCATTTTTCATAAAATTGTGGTTTTCTGGCAAATTAGTGGCAAATCATTAAATATCGAAGATAGAAAATAATGACAGACATTTCAGTTTCAGATTTCATACCCTTCAGAAAATTCATACTAAAGCAAGACCTACTATTCTATTAGAAAGTTTATAAGAGCAATATTTAAATATTTTCCTTATTTTTGAGCCTTTGTACCACTCCTGTGTATGGCTTTGTCCAGATTTCTTGCTCTGAGGTTCAGATGTGTGACAAATGTGTCAGGGCCATCACAGTCAGCCAGAGACATTTCAAATTGTGACATACTTGTTGCACCCCACTCCCCCATGTAGTGACTCTGGATGTGTCCAAGCAAGGCATGGAGCAGTTATGCAGTGTAAGTGTGCAGAGTATCCCCCCATCCAAGGTAGACACAAGTACTACAGTGGCTTTTCATCTGTCCTTGCTTGATTTTGCAGAATGTTCTGGTTTCTACCATATTTTTATACTGTTGATTTATGCTTCTTATTATTCAGAAAGTGCCTGTTGCTCTGTGTTTAAGTAGCAATGCTTTAATGACCATCAGGTAAGCTTGCCTGAGATTGAAAGATGCAAGTAAGCTTTAATAAGCATACTGTTAAAGAAATGAAATGCATATGACAGTATTTGTAATAAAGGACAGGATTACAGTATTTTAAGAAGCTCATTACCTTTGTTGGAGACTTGCAGTCATCTTTGCAGGCTTTACCCGTAAACTAAACAGAATGCCAATGTATCATGTGTGGTCTATAACCTATGCAGTAATCCTTTAAGCAATTTATCCTGAGGTTGTTTCTTGTTTGCTGTTCATTTTTACTTTGATCATGTTTTCCCCATGAAGCAAGTAGATAGTTTTTGTCAGGCAGCAGGTCCCTTTTGGATAAGAAACATTTTTACAAGTGGAGGTATCACAGAAATTGCTACTTTCAGCATGTTACTTGGTACTTTTCTAAAGCTGAATATAAATTATAATTAGAACTGTAGTGCAAGGAGAAGTGGTTTGAGGGCTGCTTGTTTTTTCTTATACTTGACTTTGACTGGCATTCCAGTAATGTATTTAAAAAGCAATTTATTTTTTCATGCCTCACAACCTTTTTGTTTCCATCTAGATATTAATTAAGCTGTCATGCAGCCAGTGCATTGAAATATTTTTTTCTTCTACAGTTCATTTTGTCTTGATTGGACTCTCATAATGATGGTTTGGCACCCAGTGCAGCGTATTTAATTAAAGTTCCAGTTTTTGTGGTTTTGAGCATAGCTCCTCCCTTTCTAGTTGGCCACACCCCTTCCCATTGGCCCCACCCATTCATCTGTCTCCTGCAGCCCCCTTTTGATTTGAAGTCACCAGCTGCCACTGATAGCAAGCACCTTCACATCCTACTTCATAGACACTATAGCTAATATCACAGCCACATTCTCTCAACCTCTCACCACAACTAACTTCCTAAGTAATACTTCACTCTCTCAGCAGACACAGCCACAGACTCCACTCTCTACTACCAACTCATTAGGCCAGACTATGCCCTGCTCTCGTACCCCCTCATCCACCCATACAAACTTAGATAAATCCAATGTCTTACCAGAATTCAAACTCTCTTCTGTTCCTACAACAACCATAAAAAACTTTTTCTGAAATTAAAGCCCAACTCAAGTGCAGCAGACATTTTACCAGCAGAATTCCTAAAAATCACTGCAGATGTTATTGTTTACCCTATTAGCATTCTCATAAATAGATCCATCCAAGTACTGCTATCGCTGAAAAAAACAAAAACAACAAAAAAAATCTTGCTTTTTTTCAACTTTTCTGAGATTTAAAAAAGTTCAGTTACAGGCTTGCTGTTCTTGAACTGTTTGTAAGTTTCTTGGAGGCCATTTTTTGCTTGGGCTAAAGGGAAGTCTCTCTGTTGATCAGTGGTAGTGAAAAACATTGAGCAGCCTGCCTGCCCCTGTGGGAGTGGTTACTGACTTGAAACTGTAGTTTTATTGGCCATTTTGGGTCAATTCCTAACTCCTTCATCTTCCTCTCTTAAAACCTGGTTGCCTCGTGGTTTTGGCATCTTTTCAGGCTTGTTGGCTGTTGGTGAAGCACCCACCAAGAGGAGAAAACGCTGAGAGAAGAAAGGAGCCACTTTTGAGATTTTAAGTATTTTTCCTCTGTTTATTTGCTAAGTTTTTCTGCATAGCCACCTATTTTGAGCATTTTCTGGCTTGTTAAACTTGATTTCTGCATTAGTAACAGTATTTAGAGCACAACCTAGAGCTGTTTACTGAATTTCCTGTTTGCACTTATTTTTAAAATCGTTTTTGTTTTCAAAACTTGCATTTTATCTGTCTTTGGCCTAGCACTCTTGTGTGGGGTTATTTACTGCACTGTTATAACTTGTTGATACCTGAGAACCTCTGCTATCTCTGAAAAAAAAAACAAAACAAATCTTGCTTTTTTCCCACTTTTCTGAGATTTAAAAAAGTTCAGTTACAGCCTTGCTGATCTTTAACTGTTTGTAAGTTTCTTGGAGGCCATTTTTTGCGTGGGCTAAAGGGAAGTCTCTCTTTTGATCAGTGGCAGTGAAAAACATTGAGCAGCCTGCCTGCCCCTGTGGGAGTGGTTACTGACTTGAAACTGTAGTTTTATTGGCCATTTTGGGTCAATTCCAAACTCCTTCATCTTCCTCTCTTAAAACCCTCTTTTGCGCGGTTTTGCGCGTTTTTGTGCATAGAGCAACAGTGGGCAGCGCCACCTAATTGGGTTTAAACTATTCCTGGCTCCACAAAGTCTGCTCTTCACTTTTTCCCTTAGAACTGCTCTATCTCTCAATTTAAACACCATATTCTCATTCTAAGGCCCTTCACTGGTCCAATTAAGTAATCCTACAAGTTAGCACTATTTAACCATAAGCACTACTTACTCTTATACTTTCTATGATTACCCTGTCCTCTGTTGGTCTGTCTTAAATTCAGTTTCCCTATATTACTCTAGCATGTCCAAAGGTCAGTCAATGATTTTTCTCCAGTCCAGCTGGTGAATCTGGGAATTTTGAGGCAATATTACAACTGTCTCATGTACACGGACAACCCTCTCCTCCTCCAAACAGTTTCAAATATATGTGAGAGATGCAACTATTTAGCCAAACTGGAGGCTGAGCTCTCTCATCTCAAAACTGGTGTAACCAGTCAGGAGGAGAAGGTAACCTCACACAACACAATTCCAGTATCACATAGTCCCACCACATCAGCGAACCAAACAGATAAATACACAAAAACATATTCGGATGCTCTAAATAAAACTCTGCCTAAGCAACAGAGACCTCCAAAGCAGACATCCAAGCAAACGCTACCTCAAAACAAAACATGCACAACACATATCCCACAAAGTCAGTGTGCCAAGCAGCCACAGCCCTTAAGGCTGAATAACACACCTGATACTCTTGTAATAGGTGACTCTATTGTCAGACACACTGACGTCCCGCTCACCAGGCTGAATAAAGAGAAGGTCACGGTGAGCTGCCTGTCGGGTGCTAGGATCCGCCACATAATGCAAGCACTCAGGTCACTGCAAAGCAAATACAAATATGACTCAGTCATTGTACATGCTGGTGTGAATGACCTGAGACGTACCTCCCTGGACTACATGAAAAGAGACATAGAGGAGCTTTCTGATCATGTAGCCCAGGCTGGTATGACCCTGACCTTGAGCAGCATCTTACCCTCACCTAGAATGATGCCACAGTACAAAGACAAAATGATCGATTTTAATAATTGGCTAAAATTTTGGTGTCATTCAAAGGGGATCCAGTGTCTGTCAGCCTGGGATGACATGCTCGACAAGCCACGTTGCTTCGCTAGGGACGGCTTGCACCTGTCACCACTGGGCTTTCAGATATTGGCAAAGGCTCTTGCCACCCCCATAGTGCCTTTTTTAGGCAAGGCTCAAAAGTCAAACCCACCCCCATAGACAGCACAAGGAACAAGAAGCTAAGGGTAATGCTGCTAAACGCCAGAAGTCTTAACCTCAAGATGCACGCACTCAAAGCTCTCCTCAGTATGGAGAATATTGATATCTGTGCAGTGACAGAAACCTGGTTCAGGGCTCCAGAGAGCACCCCAGCACTACCAGGCTATACCTCATATCATGCTTTTCGGCCCCAAAACCCGGACCGAACCACAAAAGGAGGGGGAGTTTCCATATTTATCAAGGATATCCACACCTCCAGGTTAGTGGCATTGCACGAAGTATCGGAGACCATCCAAGTGCAACTAACAGTGGGCAAGACTGCTTTTCAGTTTATAGCATCCTACAGACCATCCTCTCAAAGTCAGGAATCCCACTCGGCTTTCCTGAAAACATTGGAGAACATGAAGATCTCTCCGAACACCATTATATTGGGCGACTTCAACTACCCAAACATTGACTGGGAGCACTACTCAAGCCCCAGCACCTTAGCCCAAAGGTTCCTGGAAATTATAAACACAAATGCTGTGGAACAACTAGTCACCACTCCCACAAGAGGGGACAACATACAAGACCTGATCATTACCAACATGGGGACTCTATGCTCCACACCAGAAGTATATCCCTCATTGGTAAGATCAGACCATAAATTAATTTCACTGGATGTCCACATCCCGACCCCACCCCCAGCCCAGAAAACCACAGTGAAAAACTTCTCAAAAGTGAACTTCTCACTTCTCAAAACCGAAGTGGAATCCTTCAAGGCCCCAGGGCCAGTGGAAACTATGGCCCAAACTGCAGAATCCTATATAAACGCATTCTACGGACATCTCCAGGAATGCATGGATCATGCTATCCCAAACAAAACCAAGACCCAATCATCCAAAGGCAGGCGTCCAGTCTGGTGGACCCTTGCCATAAATAAACTGTACAACAGAAGGAGGAAGCTACTACATGATAGAGCAAAATCCCTAATAGGGAAGGCATCTCTGATCAGTACTAGCAAAAAATTACGATCCCTCATAAAATCCTCCAAGGCCAGCTTCGAGAGAAAAATTGCACAGGACACCAAAGACAATCATAAGACTTTTTTCAGTTATGTTAGGAACCTGAGATGCAACTCCCAGACTTGTTCTGAGTTGATTCTAAATGACAAAAAATACACTGAACCCACAGACATCGCCAATATCCTGGCAGACAGGTTCAGTGCAAACCCCCCCCTCCCCCCCAAAAGAGCAAGTATCTATCCCGGCAGAGGGCTGCCTCCCAAACATCTCTGATGCTCAGGTGAAGGCTGCCCTCTCCAAAGCAAAAAACACTGTTTCCATGGGACCAGATGGCGTCCCAGGTTGCGTCCTACATGAACTCCAAGAGGAACTAATCCCTCAAATAAAACAGCTATACAATCTCAGCCTCACTACAGGATATGTGCCCACAGAATGGCATACAGCAACAGTGGTCCCACTCCACAAAGGTGGAGTCTCTACGGACCCTGAAAACTATCGCCCCGTAAGCCTGACTAGCTTAGTCTGCAAGGCTATGGAGAGGATCATCATGGAGCTCATAAACAAAGACATTGGGGACCTACAGACACTAGGTCCTACCCAGTTCGGCTTTGTCAAGGGCAGATCCTGCCTTTTGAACCTGGTTGACTTCTTCAAAACAGTCACCAAAGCCATAGATGAAGGGAAGGTAGTCCACACAGCCTATCTGGACCTTGCAAAGGCATTTGACACAATACCCCACTCGGGCATCATAGATAAGCTATCCAGCTTAAATATAAACCCCTATGTCACAAGATGGGTTGCAAACTGGCTCAAAGACAGAACCCACAGAGTGAGAGTTGCTGGAGCCATGTCAGACTCGAAACCGGTCACAAGTGGCATCTCACAGGGTTCTGTCCTGGGACCGCTCTTGTTCGGTATATACTTTTCCGAGGTACAGGCAAACGTGGGAGGACTATGGCTCACCAAGTTTGCAGACGACTGCAAACTGGGCACCATAATCGACTCTCCAGCTGACACAAACGTCCTTCAAAAAGGTCTCACAGAGACAGATAACTGGTGCCAGTGCCATGGTTTAAAGCTAAATGCCAAAAATGTATAGTCATACCCTTTGGCAAAAACAATGTGCCCACAAATTACCACATAGGCGGAAACCCATTAAGTACAGAGAAAGTTATTAGGGACCTGGGGACCCAAGTTGATAGCAATCTCTCCTTTGAAAACCACATTGCCAAAGTGGTTAGAAAGACCTTCTACATAGCCCACCTCATCATGAAGGGTTTCACATCTAGATCAAGAGAGGTAATCGTGCCCCTTTATTCATCCCTCATCAGGCCCATCATAGAATACAATGCCCCTTTTGGGATGTACCTTACCCGTCACCTGCAGCAATTAGAAAGACCCCAAAAGTATCTCACCAAGAGGATCAAGGGTCTCAAACAGATGCCATATGCTGCTCGGTTAAAAAAACTCCAGCTCTACTCAGTTGCATACCGCCTACTTCCAGGCGATCTATGCCTGACATACAAAGCTATGTCAAATCCAGAATTAATGGACATGCTCCACCTCAGTAAATCTAAATCCCTTAGAGCCACACGCTCGAGGGACTTGAACCTCACCACAGAAATAAATAGAACTTGCTGGAGGGACAGGTTCATAACCCAGAGGCTCCCTTCGCTCTGGAATAGAATTCCAGTTCATGTGAGGCAGAGCACCTCACTGAATCTCTTCAAGAAGAATCTCATTAGGTGGATGGGGGATCATAGGTTTGTCCCAGGGATTACTCCTGTGTCACTATTAGACAGAGGCACAGTAAACTAAACCTTAAAAAGGGCACAGTATACTCAAATCAAGGGGTGGCGTAAGCCATACAGAATCGGGCTAGGCTTATAATTGCCCCAGGGCAGATAGCCTAGTATGAACCTATGAACCTATGAACCTATGTTCCTGACCTCTGGAAAAAAAGCAAACGTACTACCTCTCCACAAAAGGGGTACCTCAACAGATATTTCCAACTTCTGCTCTATAGCTATTCTATCCCCCATCTCCAAACTCCTAGAAAAATGTGTTCATACCCAACTTCTACAATTCATTCTCAAAAATCAAATCCTTTCTCAAACTCAGCATGGTTTTAGACCTGGCCACAATACTTCAGCTGCTCTAATATCCTTTATGTACCTAGTTAATAAAGCCCGCTACTCACAGAAGATTGTCTCCACTTTATTTATGGATTTATCTAAAGCCTTTGATACTGTCTTTCACACAATCCTCCTTTCCCAGCTTTCTAACATCGAACTATCTACTCCAGCTCTCAGCTGGTTCAAAAGCTACCTGTCTGATACAGAACATGCTGTAAAATGGCAATACTTTATATCCCCATATATTCATAACCCCACCTGTGTCTCCCAAGGATCCATATTAGGACCCCGAATGCTTAATATTTTCATCAACAACCTTCACCTATCATTTTAACAAGGGTCTTGGGATCAGTAAGCATATGTCTTTACTATAATCTACTCTGCTGAAAACTCAACTCAATTACAGCAAATTACTAAATCTACATTTACAGCCACAGAGGCATGGCTCCACAATAACCACCTGTCTTTAAACCCAAATAAAACCCAACTCATAATATTCAACTCAAAGAAAAACACTCCCATTAACAATTCTCAATTCCATATATTCTCTCTAAACAACACAAAAATTGAATTAGTTACCCAAACCATACTGTTAAGTGTTATTATTGATGAAAACCTAAAATTTGATCTACACTTACAAAATAACATCCCTTCCCACAAAACAAATACTTGCTTCCACTTATATAATTCCTTCTGTAGTCTATGATGCCCGATTACTAGCCAACCTCAAATCCTCCCTCAGAACTAAACTAGAAATATGTTACAGCAAGACAGCCAAATTTGCAACAACCAATCACCACTTCACTCATCACCTCATACCTCTAAAAACATTAAATTGGCTTGAATTCCCTACTATCTTACTTACCTCCAGTTAACTACCTTACATAAATTACTTACTAAACCACAGACTTGCCCTGCCCTAAAGTCCTTATTCTCCCACTATAATCCCAATAGGTCCCTAAGATCAGAAAACCAACACCTTCTCCAAATTCAGAAACCTAATCTACCCATTGGTCAACTACTATACTCCTGGGTGATAGCTAAAACCTGGAACAGCCTTCCCCAAGCCATTCACACAACACACTGTAGTGCCTCCTTCAAAAGCACCCTACACACACACACACACACACACACACACACACACACACACACACACACACACACACACACACACACACACACACATCTTTATTCTAAATGGATCTGTAAAGTACAGTTGTGTACACTTAGTATAAATGTAGATGTTCGAGTGTATTCACTGTTGCAGTCATTACATTTGGGTAATCTGCTGGCAGGTTGCCCTCAGTCGGCCTGATTAACAAAGTCTTGGGTCCTGCATCGGTTGCATATATATATATATATATATATTTATATATTTATTTATATAATAAAAAACACAAAACATATACCTCCAAACAAAAGCAAATACACCAAAAAGGCTTTTAAAGATAGTAACAGAAATGAGAGGTATAGTTAGAGAAAAAACAGGGGGCTGGAGGGAGGGTAACCAGGACTGCAACAGTGAATACACTCAAACATCTACATTTATGGTAAGTGTACACAACTGTACTATGTTCTTTGTGTTTCACTGTTGCAGTAATTACATTTGGGTAGAATCCCAAAGCTATGGTTGGGAGGATGGATTTATACAGCATTAGGAGCAGCTATAAGCCCCTACAGGACAGCAGTGGCAAATCCTGCTCTGGATTTAGAGAAGAGAGGTAAATGGTAATGTTTGGTGAATGTATGAACTGAGCACCAGGTAGCAGCTTCTAGGATGTCTCTTTTAGGAACCCCTCTGAGAAAGGCTGCAGAAGTAGATGCAGCCCTGGTGGAATGAGATCTGATCCCCTTGGGGACAAGCTTACCATGGTGCATATAGCAGAAACTAATACAATGGCTTATCCATTTGGAAATAGTCTGCTTTGAAATAACCTTTCCCTCTGCCCCTGCAGCAAATGCCACGAGTAATTGTTCAGATTTTCTTAGAGATTTTGACCTGTTTAAGTAGAATCTTATTTGTCTGTGTACATCCAATGAATGCAGAATCCACCCACCCTTGTTCTGTGGATTTGGGAAGAAAGTTGGCAGATGAATGGTCTGATTAAGGGCCACACTAGATACCACTTTAGGCATAAAGGACGGATTGATCCTGACAGCCACCCTGTCCAGGTAAAAATAATGAAAGGCTCCACTGCCATAAGAGCCTGTAGTTCTGAAATCATTCTAGCTGAAGTGACTGCTAAAAGAAAAGCTGTTTTCCAACAGAAAAATTTTAGGTCTGCAGTAGCAGCTGGCTCAAAGGGAGGTAGAGTGAGTTTTTTCAAAACAAAATTGACGTCCCATGAAGGAGTTGGTGCTATCCTGGGAGGTCTTAAATTTTTGGCCCCTCTGAGGTACTGCTTTAGCACAGGATGAGAAAAGAGGGGAGGCTCTGTGTTGTAATGAGCTGAAATGGCGGAGGCATGGATTTTTATGAAAGAAAAAGATAGGCCCTTGTGAAGCATCTCAGTTAAGTATTGCAGAATCTGAGGAATATTGGGCATTGCTGTGCTTATTCCTCGTGCTTGGTTCCAGGCACAGAATCTTTTCCATCTGTCAGCATAAGATTTTCTAGTACTAGGCCTCCTAGCCTCTAAAATGACATCCATCACAGATTTGCTAAGAGGTGTAACTGGTGAAATTAGTTGATTAGCCATGCTGCAAGATTCAGAGTTTGGAGCTAAGTGTGCAGAATTTGATAGTTCTGCTGAGACAGTAGGTAAGGTGTCTGAGGCAGGTACCACGGAGGAAGGTGCGACATATTGCATAGGAGTGGGTACCAGTGTTGGCGAGGCCAGTCTGGAGCAATCAGAATAATGTTTGTTTTTTCCTGTCTGACTTTTAGTAAGATCTTGGAGAGCAGAGGCAGAGGGGGAAAGGTATAGACTGATAGGTTTTTCCAGCTGAAGGATAGAGCATCCACTTTCCAAGCTTTTTTGTGAGAAATTCTTGTGCAGAATTTGTCCAACTGATAGTTTTGGGGTGAGGCAAAAAGATCTATGTCTCGGCTCCCCCATTTGTGTGTCAACATGCTGAAGATTTGTGGATCCAGTTTCCATTCCTGTGGGTCCATAAGATTTCTGCTTAGTTCGTCTGCCAGAGTATTTTGCTTTCCTGGCAGGAATTGAGTTTGTAGATGTATTTGATAAGTCAAGGCCATGTTCCACAATGCCATGGCTAGTCTGCAAAAGAGGTAGGAATGGGTACCCCCATGCTTGTTTATGTACCACATGACTGTGGTGTTGTCTGTCGTTATCAGTAGTTGTCCTGGATGAAGATAGTCCTTGAAGGCTGTCAGAGCATTCTGTACAGCTAACATCGCTTTCTGATTGATATGTAGGTGCATTTGATTTGGGCTCCATTGGCCTTGAATGCATCTCCCTGCCAGATGCACCCCCCAAGCATAATCTGATGCATCTGTAGTCAGGGTTTGGGCGGCAGGGGGTGGAATGAATGACAGTCCCTTGTTTTGGTGGCAAGCCTCTGCCCACCATAGGAACTCTAGCTGCAGGCAAGGAATGATAGGAATCATTGTTTCCAGGCTGTGACAATGTTGACTCCATAAGCTTTTTAGGTACCATTGAAGTTCCTCAATGCAGTCTTGCATATGAAATTAGAAAAATGTGGGAGGCCATGACCCCAAGGCCTACAGAATTTGTCTTGCAGATAGCTGGGTTTTTGTGGCCACCTGTTTGAAGTAAGTCATCAACTGAATTTGTTTTTCTGGCATAAGGTAAGTCATCTGGGCAGTTGTATTCAAGCTTGCACCCAGGAATGTAATTATTTGAGAGGGTACCAGTTGTGATTTCTTTTCATTTATGGTGTACCCTAGACAAGTTAGAAGCCTTTTTACAAACGCCAGATGTTTTAGAAGAGTGTCCTTGTTTTCTGCCCGAATTAGACAATCATCCAGGTTTGGATAAATTTGAATATTTATTTGCCTGCAAAATGCCATTACTGGTGCCAGGTACTTTGTGAAGACCCTGGGCACAGTAGATAAGCCAAAGGGTAGTGCAGAGAACTGGTAATGCAAATAGCCTGCTTTGAAGCGGAGGTATCTTCTGCAAGATTCCCTGATTGGGATATGCAGGTAAGCCTCTTTAAGTCTAGAGTTACCAAGAAGGCATCCTTGCCTAGCATAGGTAGTAACTGTTGGAGAGTCAGCATCTTGAATTTTGGAATGTCCAGAAATGTATTTAGAATGGATAAGTCCAGAATTGGACACCATGATTTGTCTTTTCTAGGTACCAGGAAAAGTCTTGAATAAAAACCTTGTCCCTTTTCCTTTTTTGGTACTGATTGAATAGCCCCCATATTCATGAGGGACAAAACTTGTTTCTGGGCCTCTGCCCACTGATTTGGAGGCAGAAATGGCCATTCGTTTGGGATTGGCAATGTGCAGAAATTAAATCTGTATCCCTGGGATATTATATTTAAAACCCATTCGTCCTGGGTAATCAGTTGCCAGTTTCGTGCATGAAGTGCCAGTTTTCCCCCAAAGGGGCGGCCAAAAGATAAGTGCTTGGTGATTGCAGTAGAAAGTCATTGAGACTGTTTACCGTAGGAAGGTGCCTTGTTACTTCCAGATTTGGAGGTGGAGGCACCCCATTGCTTTATTCTATAAGTTCCTTGCGACTGAATCCTGGAGCCTTTGGAATGTCTGGGTTTGACCTGAGTGGCTATAGTGGGTACTGGAAAGGACCAGTTCTTAGTAGGCCAGTGACTACTGAACCTGGGTGGCTGCACTTGTAGAAAATCTTTTACAGTTTGCATAGATTTAGCTTTATCTTCCATCTTTTTCAAAACTTCTTCAGCCTTATTATCAAATAGACTGTCCTGTTGTAAAAGAGCATCCAAAAATTTTGCTTTAACATGGTCAGGCAGATTTTGCTCCCTGAGCCAAGCATGCCTTCTTATCACAGATCCAGTTACAGCAGCCCTGCAAGAGGCCTCCAAGGAATCAAAACCACATTGCAAAGTTTGTTTTCCAACTTGTTCAGCTGAATGCAATAAATCCTGCAATTCTTTTTTCCACACAGTCAGAAATCAACATCATTTTCTGTTTAAGTAAACCCATGACATGCTGTTGATATTTAAGCATATGAAATTGACAGTTTAAGGCCCTGATTGCCAAGGTTGCAGACGTGTAAACCTTCTTACCCCATCTATCCAGCACCCTGGAATCTCTATCAGAAGGGGTAAGATTTTTAGCAGTAGAAGCCTTAACGCCCTTGGGACCCTGAGAAATGGTTTCAGGGTCAGCAGTATGGTTTTTAAAGAGGAATTTGTGGGAGTCAGGAACCCTGTAATATCTGTCTGGCTTACTAGGAGCTGGAGGCAGGGAATCAGGAATCATACTGGACTCTGAGAAAACATCATCAACAATGTCTAGAACAGGAGGTATAGACAAAGGCCTATGCTGAGGAAGAACAAGGAAATCCCTAAGTCTCTTTTCAGATTCTGAGAATTCCTGACTCTCCCAGTGAAAGTGTTCCCTTAAGGTATGCAAAGTTTCTCCAAAAGAAAAATCCTCGGGACGAGAAGCAGAAGGGATGGAATCTTCTGCATTAGAATCCTCATAAGTGGGAATAGATAATTCCTGATCAGAAGAGGAATCAGAAGAAATAGAAACCTGATCTGAAGATTCATAGTCAGTGCCTTGCCTAGGCCTCTTAGCAGGAGGGGGATGGGTACCCCTGATCAAGGTAATTAAATCCTCAGCCATTTTGATCATTTGTTTTTTAGGCATTGGGACCTGTACACGTGGCCCAAGCATCGTTTTTTTAGACATAGAAGTAGTTTTTGACCTTAGTTTTGAAGATGGCGTCGGTTTAATATACAAATCTTTACGCCTGAAAACACCCTCAGAAGCCGGTGCCTGCTCAGCGGCTCTGGACCCATCTAAGGTAGAAACATCCACGGGTTCAATACATAAAGTATCTTATGGCATACCGGACTCTGAATGGGTCTCAGTAGAGGCCTGCGAATCAAAAGTAGCGGGTATCAGGGGCTGCGAAAGTGCCTCATTGAGTACCGGCGAACCGGCGACTGGCTTAGGCGAAGCATTGTCGTCGGTTTTGGACCTCGACGGTCTATCTCTGTCTTTGTCTTTGCGGTTTTTAGGTATTCCGGTAGTCGGATTGCTAACCAACAACATTTCTGGATAGTTAAATCTCGAGAAAAAATATTTAGAAGCAAAAAAATACCAATGTTTAATAGTGCGTTGATTAAATTTAGCACAAAACCGACAGCAAGGGATGTTGTGGTCAGGGCCTAGGCAAGGAATACAGTACAAATGAAAATCCTTATGAAGTATTTGCTTCCCACAAGTAATACAATTATTAACTTTTACTGATATCGGTAAGGAGCAAGAAAAAGTTTCCCCAACGGGGTACTTAGCTTTTAGTTGACGACTTCGGTTCTGAAACTCGAAAACGAAAATTTCAGGAGTCGGCCAACCGGCACTTGTGAACTGCTTTTGCTTCGGGCACTGCGCGGCAAGAAAGACTGATGTAATGGCGTCGGCTGCATGTTTTATACCCCTGAAGACCTGACGTTATGGAAGAAGGGACAGCAACTGACGCAGGACACAAGACTTTGTTTATCAGGCCGACTGAGGGCAACCTGCCAGCAGATTACTCAAATGTAATGACTGCAACAGTGAAACATGAAGACTATCTGCACTAAGCCTCCTCCAGCCATTACCTAGATCTTGTGCCTTCCTACCATTTCCCCTTTTTCTCTTTGTACTCATATTTTTTCATATATCTATCTCAAATATACTAACATTTCTTCACGCTCTCTCTCTGTCTTTACCCATTACTACTAACGACCTTCTCTCTCCTGACTTTCATCTCTATTACTCCCACCCTTCTCATCTCTACTGTTATCATGTCCAACTTCTTACATATTTCTCTATTCATTTCCTCCTGAATACAACAACTTCTGCAACATCACTGCTATAGCCTCTTAATGTCTTTCTTAGCTCTAAATCTCAGTCATAGTCTGTGTGCTAAGCATTTTATATTCACCTATTATGTCAACTATAGTTGTACTGTATTGTAATTAGTTTATTATGTATAAAGTGTGCGTATATAAGCATTTTATATTCACTCATACTACTTCGTCAACTATAGTTGTACGTATAGATGACCTACACTATAATTAGTTTATTATGTGTGTATCAAATGTGTGTATATAAGCATTTTATATTCATTCATACTACTACATCAACTATAGTTGTACTACATTGTAATTAGTTTATTATATATGTATCAAGTGTGTATAAGCATTTTATAGTCACCCATACTATGTCAACTATAGTTTTACTATATTGTAATTAGTTTATTAAGTGTGTATCAAGTGCGTGTATATATTCTAAATGTACTTCTGTTTAAGAATGTTTTCCTCCCTCTGTGCTGTATATACTCAAAATGTGTGCCTTGTGATGTACTATATGTTCTATTTGTGTTTCTTATGGACCTTTTCTCCTCGGGCCTCCACTGAAAATGGGCTCTGCTTGACCCAGTGGACTTTCATAGTAAGCAAATGCGAATAACTAACTAGCTAAATAAATAAATATATAAATAAACAGTACCAGTGCAATAGCCATGGAAGTATCAATAGGGTCATACTCTGTAAACAATGAGTAGTGACCTGTGCAACAGAAGAAACTAAGTTATTTAAAGCAGATTTTTCCTCACAAAAAGAAATTGCAGATAAATCATTACTCATACTTTCATAATTTGTCAGAACAAACTTTAACATATGAGCCTGGCAATTAAAAATTCTGAAAATCAAAGTTGCAGAAATATATACTTTTCCCCCATAGTTATCAATAATTTACCCACCCTTATCAGAAAAAGTAGGATTGAAATTAATTAAATGCTTAGCAGCAGTGGGATCAACTAAAGCTATAGCTGCTGGGTCAGGTTTGGGAAAAGTGTATAAAAATTTAAAAGACTGAGGAACTCTGTATATACTTTCTGCCTTTTTAGGAGTAGATGGCTGACTATCATGAGAATTGCAGGCAGTAACACACATCCTCTACAGCAGGCAGAACAGGAGGAATAGGTGTAGGTTCTGGAAAATCCTTCTGTAACAACTTGTAGTATTTTCTGAGGGACTGAGACCTCAGTGTTCTCCCACTGAAAACACTGGCACATTCTAGCAATAGTTTCAGAGATGGAGGACCCCCACCCCCCACATGGAGAATCAGAAATTGAGCTCCCCTCTGCATCTGAATCAGAAAACTGAGGTAAAGGCCCTGTGTCGATCCCTCCATCTTCCTGTTCAGATTCAGAATCTTGAATCTCTTCAGGAAAGAGGAATCCCTCTTTCTTTTATGTGAAACTACTTTACAAGAATAGCCTGAATTAATTCCTGATCCAAACCTTGTAAACTACTACTACCCCCCCCCCCAAAAAAAAAAAAAAAATGAGAAGGAGCAGATACGTGTTTGTTTTTCTGTTTCTTTTTGACAGAAAAAATGGGGCCAATTGTATTACTAATGGAAGCAGCTGCTTCCATAGGGATGGGCACAGCATTCTGACACAAAAGAGAAACCTTCCCTCTTCCTTCTCCTAGGACCTATAACAGTGGCCTTCCCTTGCCCTCTGAGGGGACCCCAGCAGTCACAGATGACATGGCTCAACTCTGGTCCATAGTGGCTGTAGTTACTACAGCAGAGGGAGCCGGGGTAAAAGATGTATGGTCTGAGGTATAACAAATGGCAACAGCAGAGTCACCAACCTGTGGATGAGGCAGATTGCTAGCCTGCTGTTGTTGCAAAGGCTGTTTGCTTAAGTTTTATTTTTTCCTGGCTGGATAAAGGACAGAAGTGGGACTAGTAGACTGTTCCATGTTCAAGCTAAAATGGTGCCTCTTTCCTGGGAAAGACAAGCAGCAAATGCCAGTAAACACTACCAGTTCACCAAAGTTTCTTTTTTTTTTTTTTACAGAAAAATACAGTTTAAAAGCACTTTAAAATAGTATGCTAGCATCACAAAAGAAAAATAAACACAATTTCTCCAAAGAAAAAAATGCTTTCACTTGTTTCACACTACTTTTAAACTGACAGGAAAAAACGAGTGCTCCATTTGAAAGTATATTACAGTCTCAAGGCAGTGCATTAAAACAAAGCACTCCTAGATTTAAATCAACTTTCCTGAAGAGAAAAATAATAAAACATTAACAAAATTAGGAAAATGGAAGTTTTTTCCCCCCAAAGGGAGCTTATCAATCCAGCAAAGGAAACCCGAAGCTGTCTGTTAATCCTCAAAAGCTCTGAAGGGCTTTGCACTCAAACTTGTCTTTTTGTCAGCGCAGCTCAAGCTGCTTGACAGTTTTGGACAGTGGAAAGTGACCTGAAGCTTTGGAAGCTGGCTCGCTGTTAAATCCTTAGCAGAATATAACCCATGTAGCTAAGGCTAGCAGAGCAGTCATCAATTTAATCAGCTAATCACCTCAAGCTTCTTGACAGTCTGGGTGCATGGAAGGTGCCATGAAGCTTTGGAAGATGTCTGGCTGTTATATCCTTGTAAGGATATAGACCATACAGCTAAGGCTTCTGCAGCAGTGATCAATATGATGAACATGAGGACTTAGCTGATACCACATTCCCTTTATTGTAGAAAGAGCTCAGTATGGAGCTGGTGCATATAGCATGGATTACCAGACCTCAGAGGCTATTTTTTGAGGAAGGCAATCAGTTTAGAGCTGGCTCATAGAGCTACATATCTGACCTCAGATATCCTTCATTGAGGAAAGCAAGCAGTTTAGAACTTGTATGCATCAGGACTTACCTGACCTCAGATTCCCTTGGTTGAAGAAGGAATGACTTCTAAGCTGGTGCATTGTAGGACGTACCTGACCTCGGAAAATATTTTTTGAAGAAAGGCTTAGTTTTGAAGCAGGTGCTTAGCAGGTGTTACCTGACCTCAGTGGTTATTGGATGAAAAAAGCATTCATTTTACAGCTGGTACATAGCAGGATTTACATTACCTCAGATGCCCTTGGTAGCAGAAAGCAGTCAGCTAGGCTAGTGAGTAATGGGTCTTACCTGACCTCAGAGGTCCTTGTTTGCAGGAAAAAGTACAGTTGTGTAAAATCTTACTATAACAGTAGCTGTCTTTCTCTTCATTGTTGCAGTATTCCTTACTATAGGGATTTCCCACCTAGGGCAGCCAACGTTTGGCCGGTATAACAAAGCCTTATGTTGCTGTGTGCACTGTATGTCACACATATGCTCCCCACACAGGATGTAGGACATAAAAGTGATGTATGGATGCAGTTACCCAGAACTGACTTACCCTAGTAGAGAACAGCCTCTAGAGGACAAAGGAATTCATGCACATCCAAAGGGAGAAAATCCAGAAGAGAAAAGACAGACCCTCAGCTAGAAGGGAATCCAGAGCAAAAACCAGAACAAGCAAGAGGGAGTTGTAGGGAGGAAGTGAATACTGCATTACTGTTATAGTAAGATTTTATACAACTGTACTATGTCCTTCTCTGTTACTGTTGCAATATTATGTCCTATAGGGAGAGTAAAAAAGCTCAAGAAACAGAATGGGAGGTGTAAGGCTGAGAAGAGCCCTCAACAAACCCATACAAAATGGCTCTAGTAAAACCTGCTCTGGCCCGAGAAACCATATCGGACTTATAATGCTTAGTAAAGGTATGCAATGAAGACTAAGTAGCAGCTTCAAGGATGGAATTGGTGTTCAATCCCTTGAAGAAAGCACCAGATGAAGCAACACCTCTAGTGGAATGAGCCCTAACTGAAGTAGACAGACAAGTGCCATGAAAAGAGTAACAAAAAGAAATGTCCTTATATATCCAGGAGGAGATGGTTTGCTTAGATGCAGCAAAACTCAATGTCCTGGGATGAAAAGAAACAAAAAGCTGGTCAGACTTATGAATGGCCTTAGTTTTATCCAAATAGTACCCTAGCTGTCTGCACAAATCCAAAGTATGCAAAACCTTCGTACTAGCAGTCTGAGGAAAAGGGAAAAAGGAATGGAGTTGTACTGGCTGATTCAAGTACAACTCATTTACTACCTTGGGCTTAAAAGAAGGATTAGTACAAAGGGACAAAATGTTCCTGTGAAAAAACAAGAAAGGAGACAGGGCCTTAAAGGCCTGAAGCTCTGAAACTCTCCGAGTAGAAGTACAAGCCAGGAACAATACAATCTTCCAGGTACAACGTTGCAAAGAAGCAGAATCTTTAGGCTCAAAAGGAGTCTGTGTCAAATTTTCCAAAACAAAATTAAGGTCCCAAGGAGGAGGAATAGGTTTTCTTAGAGGCCTAAAATGCAGGACACCTTTAAGAAATTGTTTGACCTCAAAAAAAAAGTCAAGGGAAGATTCAAGGGCAGATGAGCACAAATGACTGATAAATGGGCCTTCACAGAAAAATAAGCCAAGCCAGACTGGAGCAGTTCAAACAAATAGGCAAGGACTAAAGGGACCTTCACTGAAAATGGGTCCTGTTATGAGCATGGCACCAGACAGAAAATCTTTTCCATTTGGACATATAAGATTTTCTGGTTGAGGGTTTCCTTGCCTCCTGTAAAACCCTGAGCAAGTCCTCAGAAAAAAAGATATCTGAAAGGGATCAAAACCCTATCACCCACAGTGTCAGTTGAAGAGTGGACAAGTGAGAATGGATGAAAGACCTCTTGTCCCATGTGAGGAGGTCCAACCGGTAAGGTAAATGGTGGTGATTGCCCCGGCCAGATACATTAAGATGGGGAACCAGTGCCATCTTGGCCAAAATGAAGTCACTAGCAAGATTGTTGGGGATTCCAGCTGAATCTTCTGCAGGACTCTTAGAAGTAGAGGAAGCAGAGGGAAAGGATAAAGAAACATAACCTTCTAAGGAAACTAAAGGACGTCAGTCAGTCTGAAACAGAAGAGAGGGAGCTGTCTGTTCAGAGGGAAGGCAAAAGGATCTACCTGAGGAATACACTCCCAATAGACAATGTCCAGAAACATATCTTTGTGAAGCATCCATTCATGAGCTTTTGTTTTGGATCTGCTCAAACAATCTACCACTAGATTGCGCTCTTAAGGAATATATAGTGGCTGATAACTGAGATCCACCTCCCAAGTCTGACGAGACTTCCTACAGAAGAGGCAATATTTTGTGCTTCCCTGCTTGTTGACATACCATATCACTGTAGTGTTGTTTGTGTACACTTTCAAGGGGCCTGGAGAGATCATGGGTGAAAAGCTTGAAGGGTCATAATCAGAACTCTCATTGCTTTAATGTTGATATAGTGTGACTTCTGATGGGGGGCCAGAGACCTGAACTTTCAGTTTACTATATGAAGTACCCCACTCCATGTCTGAGGCATCAACGAACAGTTCTTGAGAAGGGACTGGAGGCTGAAAGGGAAGGCCTGGGTTAAGAGCAAAATGTTGAATCCACTACTCAAATTACTTTTTTTAGACAATGAAGGAGAGGTATACCGAAATCTAGAGCATGGCAGTGCTGCAGGCAAACTGAATGAGGTACCATTGAAGCTTCCACATATGCAGTCTAGCAAGAGGAAGTATCGGAATAGATGAGGCCATGAATCCTAGGGAGGAAGAGGAGACTGAAAGAAAGCTGTCAATGACAAAACTTGTGGAGGTGGAAGAGAAGCCAACATTGGCACTGTCTGAGTTCTGCATCCCAGATGCACATGATCTTGAGACAGAGTCAGAACGGACTTTGGTAATTGATAGTGAACACTAGACTTTGAAGAACAGAGATGGTGAACTCCAGATCCTGTTGCAGACAAATGGGAGAAGGTGCCTGAAAGGACAGGTTGTATAGATAAGGAAAAATCTGAATGACTTGTTGACTGCAGAAAGCAATCATAGGAGCTAGGCTTTTTGTGAATATCCTTGGGGCAGTAGAGAGGCCAAAGGACAAAGCAGAGAAATGAAAGTGAGAGGAAGAAACAGAGAAATGTTAAAATCTTCCTGAAAAGAGGGTGAATAGGAATATGAAGGTAAATGTCGCTCATCCTTGGTTATAGATCAAGATGAACAGGTGGAGTAGTTTGTTTATATGCTTTATTACATAGAAACATATCAGGATGGATAGCAGCAATACAAAATATAAATGAACTGATTAACTGACAGACTACATAGACATGCATGCTTACATCTCAATAGCTTTCTACAAAATGGCAGTTAGGCTCGCACGTGCTCAGCATTTATACACATGTGCAAGCCCATGGAAAGCTTCTTAAAGGTATACACACATATTGATCTACATTCTCCCTCTTTAATGAATTGCCCACAATAAAGTGACATTTGAAAAAGACATACAATTGTACAGACATGAAGAAAGATACACAATGTTCATCTCCAAGTTGCTGTGCATCTGGAACATGGTCTGGAAATGCAACCTGATCTAGTGATATAGCAATCAGAACTGAGTTTAGCAACAGGGACAGTCATTGGTGCACAAACTGTTTCTGGAGTTTTGAGATTCTTCTCAGGAACAGGGATATTTACTGGAATGTCCTCTGGAACTGGAATGCTGGATAACTCACTCTGAGATCTAGAGTCTTTCTCGCAGGTATGATACTGCAATACAGGCTCAGATTCCAGGACCAAATGTTTATGATTCCACTTAAATTCTACTCTTTGTGATTCCACAATGTACCATCTCAGATCTGGACATACACTTTTTATGACTCCAATCCAATCAAAACCTTTTGTCATCTGCATCCTCATTATCTCCCCTTCTCATAATGGATTGATAGATTACTGCTGACTGGTAACATGGTTCAGGTTTGTCTCAACAGAAGTCTCTGTGCAGGCGAACCAAGATGTTTACCATGAGGGATATTTCTGAGATTCAAGAGATTCAAGAAAACATTGCTATTGTCTTGTTTTGACTTCTCTAGTAATTGTGTCACACTTTGAACTGCACGTTCTGCGAAACCATTTGTCTGTGGGTACTCAGGGCTACTTGTAACATGAATAAAGTCCCACTCATCAGTAAACCTTTTGAAATGCTGGCTGGTAAACTGTGTACCATTGTCAGAAATAACTTTGTGCAGGCTACCATGGACTGCAAAATGATGCTTTAACTTAGTAATGATAGTACTGGATGCTAGATTAGGAAGTAAGTCAGTCTCAAACCAATTTGAATAAGAATCTACTAACACAATTAATGTTGACCATTCCATTCAAAAATGTCTGTAGCTACT